>NC_048437.1:15520361-15561143 GCF_004353265.1 Vitis riparia
CAGCTGGATATTTTGGAAGAATGATTTGGAACTTGGTCCCACATGCTGAACCCATTTAGGCTCTTGCTGAAATTTTTACCAAAGTACAAGCTGCCATTTTGAGTAGTGAGGACAATGAGAAAGTTCAAGACTTGCGGCTATTGGATATCATTCCTCTCTCTCTTGGATTAGAAGCAGTTGGAGAAGTCATGACTGTTTTAATTCCAAGAAACCTCACCACGTTCACCAACCATCCTTCAAATCCTCATCTTACATACCTATTGGGAGTGGTCATTTCTCAAGGTCTCTTCTTCCAGCTTTGGCCTACAGCCACCACCCTTGTCACACTCCTCGATCAGCTCCATTCTCACCCCACCAACAACCCACTCTCTCCCATCGTCTCCGCCTTATCCAATGGTTAAGATCATCGCCCTCTCCGCATCCTCGAACTTGGGTCTTGCACTAGCCTTGTCGGCATTGTCGCCGCCGCCACACATCGTGCTAATGTCACCGTCATTGGTCTCCCGCACGTGATCCCCAACCTCCAATTCAATGCCGAGATGAACTCCCACATTTGAGGCCTGTATGGTGGAACTGTTGAGGTGGCACCACTGAGGGAGAGTGAAGCTGATTAACTCGGTAGATATGGTGAGAAAAGAAGCTGGGAAATGTGATTGCTTGCAAGGATTTCAAGGTTGTCGTCTTCTTGAGGTGGAACGAGGCCCCTGCATGGTGACTCATGTGCTGCCATGTGTAAATGGGCTGTGACTTGATGTTTTTCGTGGAGAAATGGGGCTTCATTACTCCTTTCCCAAAAGTTGGCAGTTCACTAATGACATGAAAAGGTTTAAATAAATGATGAATGAAAGTCAATGGTGGCATGGGAATTTTCATAAGTGGCAGGGGCACTTCAAGTTTTCTAAATAAATAAGTGGCAGTGACATCTAGTTGTGGCCTCATGGTGGAATTTTTTTTTTTCATGTGTCAAAGTTTGATTTCCGTAAATTCTTTTTAAATGATTCTTAAAATCTTGATTTCTCGAATAATCTCATTTCTATTCCAATTTTTAAATGATCACTAAAAATTTCATTCTCAAATAATTTTTCGAAATTCCGATTCTCAAATTTAATTTTTTAAAACTTCGTTTTTAAATCATTCTTCAAAATTCCGATTTCCAAATTTAATTTCCAAAATTCCAATTTTCACATTTATTTATTTAATCATTATATTTTCGTTATTATTATTATTCTATTTATTTATTTATTTATAAAATTTCATATTTAAATAATTCTTCAAAATTCCAATTTCCAAATTTAATAATTCCAATTTTCACATTTGTTTTTTATGATCATCATCATCATCATCATCATCATCATCATCATCATTTCATCATCATTTTATTTATTTATTTATTTTTAATTATAAATTCATATATAATTTACTTATTATTTGTAATTAAATTATATTAATTAAGGTAAAAAAAGCATAACAAAATAAAAAATAAAAAATGATGGATTTATGACAAGTATACTGAATCTTTTTTAAAATCAAAATTAATATAATTTGTTTTAAATGTATTTAAAGTTTCAATTTTATCCAACATCAACTCTTTGTCTTTTTTATTATTTCCCGGGGCGTCCACCATGTTCGTAGTTGGCTCATATGTAATAATGAATGCAGACAAAGTTAGATAATTGAGAAATCGGCAAATGTGGAGTAATATTTTGTCTGTTGTGGTTAAGGTGGTATGATGATGGTTCAATTTCATACAGCTTTTCTCCGAGTTTGAATGTTTGGCTGGAAAGGGCCTGTTGAGGATTTTTTGTGTCGGCAAGGGTTTTATTGTATTCAATGGGATTAGTTGTGGTGCGGGTGTCCTTATTTGACGCAAGGCCTTAGGCCCTTAGGCTGCGGTTGCTGTTATACAAACCCTGATACCTACCGAAGGGTCAGACACACGACAATGCTGTGGGTGAAAAAGAATGGGTGCAGAGAGAGAGCAAGAGTAAGGCAACTGTAGAACTCATGTCTTTACTAAATTTTCCCTAAAAGGCAACAGAAATATTTGCAATAAAATGGCCATTACTTCCAAAAGAAGCAAAGACCAGACCAGGTAAAATTCAATCTATTTGAATCTTGTAAAATGAAGGCTTCTTCCAATAAGAACCGCAAGGGCAGTTTGGAACTTAATGGTGCTATTACTCTAACAAGTCCTTCTGTTCCCCCCCATCCCAACAAATGATTCTTGAGTCCCCCCTTCTTGAGAGGGTTTTAACAAAATGCAGTAGGGACGTTAAAACCCTGGGAGGGGTCGATTCTCATTCTCACCAACAATGAAGTGTTCATAATCAAATCATATTAAAGGCACAACCAACCAATATGGAAACAAATCAATTTAATCCATCTACTATAAAACTAAATGGATGCCACAATCATAAGAATCAAATGTAAAGAGTAATGTCAGCTTTCTTAATTATCCATTTATAGATATTGAACTAGAAAAGATGTTGCTATATGAAGGCCATTACATTTCAAGGGGAAAGAAAAGAAGAGAGAACAGATGAGACAACCTAAACTCTAAATTGTAAAATCCAGCAGTCTTTGAAATAATTAAACATCTTCCTCGTAAATTTCATTGCAAGACAAATATTGAACAAATTGAACGCAAGAGTCTATTATCCAATGAGAGGACACTACCACCGTGCATTACTAGGCAATTTCTGTGGCACTGAAGAACGCTTGTTTACCTACAAGAAATATTGTTGGACCTCATGACAAGGATTGCTTGCATTTGGGTTATGTAAACAGAGGCTTCTCAACTATGTCTATCTATTTAGAGGCCAAAATTGCAGGCCTGAACAAACTCCATATCATAGTCAACATGCTTTGTCCAAAGAGGACGGAACTGGTTCATGGCAATATCAAGCCACGGTTTCATATTTCCATTGAAGTGGACCACTGCAGCATTGTGAATCTCATCCATGCTTATGCTTGGATTGTAGCCAAGACCCAGAACATGCCAGGACTTGTCCAGCGGCTTTGTTGTTGAGTAAAAAGTGATCAGGCCTGGAGGCAGTGTTCCCAATTTCCATAAGGTGCGATTCTCATTCTGCAACATCACCAGCTTCTCTAGTTAGTAATAACACAAAGCCACAAAGCAAGAAAATTACCGAATTGGGAAAACAATACAGAATAAAAGCAAAGTTGTAGCATTAGCAATGCATCATCTATAAAGATTGAATTTTCTTTATGTCTATTATGCCTAAACGTTCAGGGTCTGAAAGCACCATTAGACCGAAATTTACAATAATATTTGCAGACAGAAATCAAGTATCGTTCAATGGTTCAAAGCACATGTACACAACCAAACTTAACTGCACAAGATAATGAATCTTAAGGGAAATTAAAAGTTGTCTTACCAGATTCTGCCAGTAGTGATACTGCTCGGTGCACTTCTCCTTTCTCCATGCATCCAAATCGAAGAAATTCATCCCATAAGCCCACCCACAGGCCTTGGGATTAAACTTCTCTTTAATCAGAGGGTGTGAGAAATTCATGTACTGTGCATACCGATGGAATGACCCGAAACACGTCTCAACAGCCCCATTCACCTTCCCATCCATATCTATCTTCCACAACCCAGTCAAATCCCTCTGAACCACAACATCGTCATCCAGAAACAATATCCTGTGCAATTTCGGGTACATTTCTGGCAAATAAAATCTCAAATGATTCAACATCGACAAGTATTTGGGATTCCTAAATTTCATGTTCGTTGTGTCCTTTGTGGCATTCTCAATCTTATTTTCAAAATAAAATCTCTGCAAATTTGCGGACTCAAGCTGCCTAAGAACTGGCACATACGATGAATTCAAGAACTTGTAATCTTCCACAGCCTTAACTTCAATGTGAGACCCATTATAGTCTCTCATCTTAAACATGACCTGCATTGCCCCCAGATTCATCTTATCAGTCACCACATGAAACACATGCTTCCATGGCTCCTTCGCGTTCTTCACGGCCGAATTCACAACTACCGACGCCGCAATCACATTATCAGAGAAAATGGCATAGTGATACAGCTTGGGATCCTCCAACTCCGGCGGAGTCGGTTTCCCCTCATCGGAGTACTTCTCCGGGTGCGCAATTCGCTCCTCCATCAACCGCATTGCGAGGCAATGCAAGCTCTTGGGGATCGATTTCGCGGCAATCAAGCTTGAAAACGCACCTTGCTTCTTGGCCTTGGTCAACTGCTCATTAACAGCAAAGATCGTGTCCTTCAGTTTCTGGATCTTGAGCTGATTGTCGAAAGACTCTTTGGCTTCGGAAATGACTTGGCGAGTCACCTTGATTCGCTCCTTCACTTCCTTCTCGAACTGCCGAAGCACCGACTCGTCGATCACCAGGGAATCGGGCTCGTACAAAGCGCGGTAAGAAGGTTTGGAGATCAGATCCGTATAATTCCGAGAGAGATCCGCAAAAACCCTAACTAGCTTCGAGTTCTCAAGCTTCAGCTTGCGAGCGTAGGACGCATACGCCAGTGCCAAAGACTTGTGATCCTCCGCCTGTTTCCGGATCTGATCAAGTCGCGGCTTCAGAGGATCGGATTTGACTGCAAGCACTGATCTCCGAGTCGATCCGAATCCATATGAACCCTAACAAAAACAAATTGAATTGAATTAAATAGCAAAATATGGAATTAAACAGAAGGAAGAATTCAACCACATCTAGAGAGAGAATTACCATATTGTCGTAATTGGAAGAGGCGGTGTCGGAGGCGAGGAGGAAGAGGGAGGCGAAGAGGAAGAGCGCGAAGGCCATGGCAGAGGCAAAGAGGATTCTGAAGGCGAAGAAGCGGGAGAGTCCAGTGGATGAAAAGGCACCGTTTCGTTGCGTCGGGTGAGCCATTTCTTCTCCTGATGCGATCTAAGTGTGAGAGAAAGAGTGGGTCTCCGTCTTCATCACTGCTTCATTTCTTCGGTCTCCCTGTTTTCAAGTCTGGAAGTGAGTTGTTTTTTTTTTTTTTTTAATTAGATCCAGGAGATTGAGACGGCCACTTTTTGAACATCATTACGATACAGTTGCAGTAAATCCCTTTCCTTCCCATTTTCCTTTCATTTTTTTATGTTCTGTCGGTGGTAGTATTTTTATCCAACTCAACTTTCGTATAAAACCGCCTTTTCCTTTCCACTATTTCCAATAATTTAAGCTTATTTAAATTTCTAAAATAAATAAAAATTCATGTTTGGGGAAGCTTCTTAGCATATTTTTTATATGCTATTTTAAATAATTTTATTTATTTTATAATTTTGATATAGAAATTAAATAATTTAAAATTTTATTTTTTATATTTTCTTTATTTCAATCTATGATAAATTTTAAACTTTTTTTTTGTTAGGAGATAAAAAAACTTGTTTGGAACTGTTTTTAGAACAATTTTATGTCCTCCTAAATAAAAAGCACATTTTATAACTAAAAACATATTTAAAAATAGAAAATATGGTATTTTTAAAAAACATCTTTTAATTGTTTATGGTTTTTACTTGCTTTTTAAAAATTGTTTTAAAAAATAATTATTTAAACATATATAATGATTAAAAATAAAGTTTTAGGCATAAAAATTATTTTTTAAATATATTTAAAAATATTAAAATAGGTTAAAAATAGTTTTGGTTTTCAAACAAATTTTTGTTCTATAAAATATCAAAGAAAATTGTCAAAAATTATTTTTTAGAACTGCCTTAAAAAACAACTACCAAATAGGGCCCAAATGATTTAACTATGACGTTGTCAATGAAACATAGAGTTAATTTCTAAATATATTTAAGGATTAATGGATTAAAATGATGAAAAAATATTAAATTTATAAAACTAATCTCTCCCATCTTTAAACTTGAAGGGTAACCCATTTTTGACATAAATACCCTTCAACATTTTTATTATTTATATGTGTATTTTAAAAGAAAGAGTTAATTTTACAAAAAAAAATGAGGGTATTTTTTTTAAATCCAAAATAAATATTTTTTAGGTTGAGAAAAGGTGAAGGGTTAATTTTACAAAATAAGAATGGTAATCTCTCCCATCTTTAAACTTGAAAGGTAACTCATTTTTGACATAAATACCCTTCAATATTTTTATTATTTATATGTGTATTTTAAAAGAAATAGTTAATTTTACAAAAAAAAAAAATGAGGGTATTTTTTTTTAAATCCAAAATAAATATTTTTTAGGTTGAAAAAAAGGTGAAGGGTTAATTTTACAAAATAAGAATGATTTCATCTCCTTAATTGATTACCCCTTGTAGACCCCATTTTGGGGAGGTTTTTCTGCAGTTCTTTCTTTGTAGGTGGAGGGCTCTCAAGGAGCCACGTGTCGCCTTATAATTGGTCTTTAGTGGAATCAGGTTAGTGGGTTGAGAAGCAATGAAAAATGGACACCTATTATGGAACCTTTTTTAAGCGAGCGTATCAGACTGAGGCAATGGGGTGCTTTTGGCTGCAGTTTTGTGGAGATATTTTGTGGTGGGGGTGAGGATTTCGTGGAGCTTGAGAGAGATATTTTGGGGTTATAGAGGAGCTTTAGGGAGTTTTTGACAGAAAAGGAGCAAGGAGATATAGCTAGGATAGCAAGCCAGAGGTGTGAAGAAAGGGTGATTTCGTTACTGGTTTGGGAGATATTTTTTAGGAGATTCCTTGAGCTTAGGGGGCAAGTTGCTAGAGAGGGTTTTTCTGAGACTTTTTGAGCTAGTTGTAGACAGTGAAGCTCGAATGAGGGAGGGGACGGAGAGAGTTTTCTTAAGAGCTTGAGGGAAGAGTTTTGAGGAAGCTTTTTAGTAGATGAAATCGACAAGGTTGGTGATGTTCTTACCTTGTGTTAGAAATACTGAATAATTGTATTGTATTTCTTAGAATGAAAGAATATACATCAGTGCCTTTATATAGGAGGCATATGTGTGCGATACAAGTAACCTAACTGGGCCTAAAGCCTATAACATAATATACCCATAATATACATTAACAGCCCCCCTCAAATTCAAGGTGGATGTGAGACCAACTTGAGGTTGTCAATTAAATCACGAGTGTGTCTCGTAGGAAGTGACTTGGTGAAGATATCTGCAAGTTGATCTTTGGAGGAGACGGAGAAAAGCTTAAGAGCACCATGGACAAGATGATAATGGATAAAATGGCAATCAATCTCGATGTGTTTAGTCTGTTCATGAAAGACATCATTGTGAGCAATATGAATGACACTCTAGTTGTCACAATAAAGAGGAGTAGCAGAGGAGGTGGACACACCCAAATCCTTAAGAAGCAATCTTAGCCAAAGGAGCTCAGATGTGGTATCAGCAAGGGCACGATATTCTGCTTCAGTACTGGAGCGGGCCACAAAAGTTTGTTTCTTACTTCTCCAAGAAATCAAAGAAGAACCAAGGAGGAAGCAATAACCTGTAGTGGACCTGCGATCAGTAGGATCTCCTGCCCAATCAGCATCAGAGAATGCACGGAGTACAAGAGGAGACTGAGCTGAGTAGAAAAGGCCATGAAAAAGGGTACCCTTCAGGTATCGAAGAATGCGCAGAACAGCAGCATAGTGAGTTGATCGTGGAGCAGACAAATACTGGCTTACCTGATGAACAGCATAGGAGATGTCTGGACGAGTAACTGTGAAACTAAGCTACCAACCAATCGTCTGTAAAGAGAAGGATTAGACAATGGTTTCCCCCCCCCTGAGGGTGTCAGATGCCCATTAAGTTCAACTGGAGTGTCAGCATTCTTGCTGTCAGTGAGTCCGGCTTGAGACAACAGATCAGAAGCATACTTGGCTTGAGTAATATAAAGACCATCTGTGGAATGAGTAATTTCAAGACCCAAGAAATAGCTGAGATGTCCAAGATCTTTCATCTCAAACTGCTGACTGAGAAAATCCTTGAGTTCTTGAATGCCACTAAGGTCATCACCAGTTATGATCATATCATCCACATATAGAAGAAGCAAAATAGTGCCTTTATCAGTATGACGAAGAAATAAGGCAGAATCATACGGACTGGCAGTGTAACCCAAGCGAAAAATAGTGGAGTTGAACTTGGCAAACCAAGCTCGTGGGGCTTGTTTAAGACCATAAAGTGCACGTCGAAGATGACAAACCTTGTTTGATTCAACAGAGAGACTAGGAGGAGGTTGCATATAGACTTCTTCACTCAGATCCCCATTAAGGAAGGCATTTTTAACATCCATCTGAAAAAGATCCCATTAACGAGCAGCAGCAACAACTAAGAGGGCACGAACAGATGAGATACGAGCAACTGGAGCAAAAGTCTCTTCATAATCAATCCCATACTCCTGTGTAAAGCCTTTGGCAACAAGACGAGCCTTGTAGCGCTCAACGGATCCATCAGAGCGAGTCTTGATCTTATAGATCCACTTACAATCAACCACAGACTGTCCAGGAGAGAGAGTAACCAGGTCCCAAGTATGGTTTTTGGTTAATGCATCAAGTTCCTCTTTCATAGCAATCTGCCATAAAGGGTCAGTAGAGGCCTCACGATAGGTTTGAGGCTCATGAAGTGTAGCAAGGGCAGTGTAACAATGATAGTCAAGTAGGTGTGGAGGAATGGATCTTACCCGGGTTGAGTGGCGAAGTGGAATGTCTTGTGGAGGATCTTCAGGAAGAGCAAGAGCAGGAGACCCAGGCTCAAAGTGGGGTAGCTCGTCATCAATCTGTTCATCTGCAACCTGTCTAGGAGAAGCATAAAAAATATCTGGAGAGAAGTCCAAAGGAGGATCAAAAGTATTTGTAGAAGGAACAAGAGACTCATCTGGAAAGATTTCTAAAACAGAGGAGTTGGTCAAGGAAGAACGAAAGTGAGAGAGTTCAACAAACAATCAGTGTTCCCAAAAGACAACATTACGAGAAACACGAAGACGATGAGAGACAGGATCATAACACCTATACCCCTTTTGAGTTTCGCCATAACCAAGGAAACAACAGAGTCTAGAGCGAGGCTCAAGTTTGTTGTGCTCATGAGACTGAAGAAGAACGAAACAAGTAGATCCAAATGATCGAAGGTGATGATAGTCAGGGGGTGACCCAAAGAGACGCTCATACGGAGTCTGATTATGGATGACAGCACTTGGAATGCGGTTAATTGCATGAACAGCATGAAAAGCCGCTTCACCCCAAAATGGGGCAGGAATTTTGGCAGAAAGAAGTAGGGCACGAATAGTGTCAAGAATATGACGAAGTTTTCTTTTGGCTCGACCATTTTGCTGAGAGGTACCTGGACAAGTTAGATGATGTACAGTGCCATAGGAATGTAACAGAGCTTGAAACGCATGTTGAGTATATTCAAGAGCATTATCAGATCGAAAGGTTTTGATACGTTTGGAGAATTGTGTTTCAACCATTTTTGCAAAATTGCTATATATTGGTAAAATTTCGGAACGAGATTTCATAGGGAAAATCCAACTATAACGAGAATAATCATCAATAAAAACAACAAAATATCGAGATCCACCAATACTAGCAACAGGAGAAGGTCCCCAAACATTAGAATGAATTAACTCAAAAATACTCTTAGAAATGGATTCACTGTTATTAAAAGGCAAAGCTGGTTGTTTTCCTAACTGACATGAAGTACAATAAAAAATGTCTTTAGACACAGAACCCAACAGACCCCTAAACACTAACTGTTGTACCCGAGAAGATGGTGCATGACCAAGACGAGAATGCCAAAGTGCAAGAGAAAGTAAGGAAGAAACTGCAGCAGCTGCAGTAGCAACAGAAACAGGAGCAACAGGTGGAAGATGAAGATTGTTCACGGGAAACATACGCCCAACTCTAGGACCGGTCCCAAGCTCCTGCCCCGTCCTCGGATCCTGCACAATACACCTAGAATAGTCAAAGATAAGGCGATAACCTAGTTCAACTAATTGTCCCACAGAGCACAAATTATAGGATAGGTCAGGAACATGGAAGACTCCAGGAACAGAAAGATTAGAGGTTGAAACAAAACCTAGACTATTCCCATGCATGGTGGAACCATCAGCTATATGAATATTTAGAGGATGTGGTGCAGGGTCAAGATTGGAGAATAGGGATGAGTGAGGTGTCATGTGATTGCAGCAGGCAGAATCAAAAAGCCAAGTTTGAGACTTACCAGGTAGAACAGATAAGGCAGTGGAAAGAGATGCATTACCAGCCATACGAACAGCTTGAGCTATGATCTCCTGTAGTTCAGTGGAGGAGAGGTTGATAGTAGATCCAGAAAATTAGGACTCAGCCGAGGTGGAAGCCATTGGTAGAGTAGGCTCAATATTAGCAACAACAACAGTAGATTTGTTACCACGGTAACAAGTCTCAATGGTGTGGCCAGGACGCTTGCAATAGTTGCAGAACTTTTTGTTGGTCTGCTTGCGACGATTGCTAGAGCCATAAGAATCACCTGATTGCTGAGGTTGCTCTATGAGTGGGGTAGATGGAGTAATAGCCAAAACATTGAGCTTATTCTGGGCTTGAAGGGTTGCAAGATGAGTTTCTTCTCTAACTAACTCATTTACAGCAGTATCAAGAGAGGGAGCAGGACTGCGATTTAGTAGCTGGCCACGAATGGGCTCAAAGTCCTTGTGAAGTGACATCAAGATTCATAGAGGCGAAATTCATCTCTAATGGAAGCATATTGCTGAGCATCTTTTGAGCATGCCCAAGTTGGATCAGAAAGGTCAATTTGGTCCCAAATAAAGCGAAGCTGATCATAATAGTCATTGATGGATTGCCCTGGTTCTTGCCTGAGTTGATGTAATTCAACCATTAACTGATATTTCATGGATCCATGGTAGTGGAGTACCTTTTGGCCAACATATCCCATGCAGATTTTGCATCATCAAAGCTGCCCATCAGATTGGAAATAGAGGGAATGGAAGTGTTCCGAATCCATGTGAGGATCATGTGGTTATGACTATCCCATTCAATCATGCGACTAAGAAAGGCAGCATCTCCTTCACTTGCTCCCTTGACAGGAATAGTCATTGCACCAGTACAATAATGCCAGAGCATGCGACCCTTAAGAAATCTGTGCATAGCTTGAGACCAAGATAAGTAATTTTTATTTCCCTCCAATACAGTATTGATGGGGCGAGAAAGAAAAATATCCTTTTTATCCATTTAGAGACACAATATGCAAAAACAGACTGCAAAAATGAAATCTACGCAAAAAAACTGGGTAAGGAGGACATGGTCAACCCTGGAAAAGTCAACGGTTGGTCAAAGTCAACGCTAGTCAACGGTCAACGGCTGGTCAATGGTCAACGGTCAACGGATGACGTGGAGATGATGTCAGCTAGGGCTAACGTGGCGCTAACACGTCATCATATCAGTGGATGCTGACGCAGCTAGGGCTAACGTGGCGCTGACGTGGCAGAGATGATGACGTCAGCAGACCAGACCCCAGCGAGTGGAGGCGCGTGGTGGCGCGTGTGGCGCATGATCAGCGTCGCTGAAACTTTGAGCGGCGCCCTCATGCGTGCAGTCTCCGATGGTGACTAGGTTTCCACGAATGTGTAGATCGGCGCTGGACGATCTCAGTGGTACCTTCAAAAATGAAATCGGAGCAATATTCGCAGTGGTGATGCAAAGAGCAGTGGTCTGTGCAGTGTGAAACTCCTTAACGACGGCGGCTGCAGGTCCGAAACCCAAGGACGACGGCTGGATGACGTCGGAGGTTCAACGGCAAGAGGTTGCGGCGACAGTTGTGATGGCGGAAGCGTTAGTAAAAGAAAGGAAGTCACACTAATGAAGACAAGACTGCTAAGAAAAGGTCAGAGCAGTGGCTCTGATACCATGTTAGAAATACTGAATAATTGTATTGTATTTCTTAGAATGAAAGAATATACATCAGTGCCTTTATATAGGAGGCATATGTGTGCGGTACAAGTAACCTAACTGGGCCTAAAGCCCATAACATAATATACCCATAATATACATTAACACCTTGGATTCTCGCATGGAAATATATTCGGGGAGGATGGAAGGTTATGCACTGAAACTAAGGCTATTGTCTGAATCTGGGTTGAGTTATGGAATTGTCGAAACACAATTAGTGAATTCCTAGAAAGAGTTATACAACTTGAGTGGACACCTTTCGAAGACAAGAACCTGCAAATATGGATCTACGTGTAAATGTCATCACCTCAAAAGAAAGGATTACTCAGTCAACAGCGAATACTTTGGGTCTGCTTGATCATCCCTTGAGACCAGGGTGAGCTGTATGTTCTCGCTATAATTTGTATGGACTCTGCTAGTATGGTCCAACTCGTAAATTTGAGCACCACCTTCAACCTATTCCTTTCATATACACCACATATCCATTATACCCACCTCCATACTCATCTTCATGCATGTTTCTCTCTCTACACTATCACCCATACCCATTAAACCCTCTTCCTGCAATATGGCATGCACCCAGTCTCCCATTCACTTCCTAATAGTTTTCATTTCCCATTTCTCCCTAGATACACTACAAGAAAAAAGCCTTTCGTTGACAGTTTTTCACCATCAAGGTAGGGTATATCTGTCAAGGTATGTTACTATTTATATATGTCATCTATGCCAGTGTCAAGAAAAGTTTAAATCTACCTTGACATTTACATATGTCAAGGTTGTTTCTATTTCTACCAATGATCAAATCTTTGTTACTATGACATATGTCAATGTTTCTTTCACTTTTGTCAAGGTTGGATTCAACATATGTCAAGATTTTTTCCAAACTCCAAATCCAATCTCCACTGTTAGAATGAAGATCAATGCGTCCTAAACGTGCTCCTAAAATTGCAACTCAATCAGACCACGAATTGACCTCGATCAAAGCTAATGATCAAAACAGTTCAAAGAGAAAAGCCCACCAAAACAAATGTTCTATTTTTGGCCGAAAGATGACTTTCCAAAACTCTAAATTCGATCTTCACCGTTCAAATTGAAGATTAATGAGTTGTGAACCTCTCCTCCAAATTTCAGCTCGATCAAACCATGGACAAAGTGGCATCGTACCTTTGATGAAATCTGGGCATGATGTAAAAAACCTGAGTTTTTCTCTCTTCTCCTCTTTCTCTCTAATGAATGTCCGAAACTCCAAATCCAATCTCCACCGTTCATATTGAAGATACATGAGCCACGAACCTCTCCTCAAAATTTCAACTCAATCCGACCACGGATGAAGCGGGGTCAGACATTTGATGAAATCTGGGTATGATGAGAAAAACCTGCGTTTTTCTCTCTTCTCCTCTTTCTTTCTAATGACTTTCCAAAACTCCAAATCCGATCGTCTCCGTTCAGATTGAAGATGAATGAGTCATGAAACTTTCCTCCAAATTTTAGCTCGATCGGACCACGGACGAAGTGGGATCAGACCTTTGATGAAATCTGGGCAAGATGAAAAAAAACCTGCATTTTTCTCTTCTCTTCTTTCTCTCTAAGAACGGTGGCTCTCTCCCTTCTTTCTCCCTTCTTTCTTGTCTTCCAAAAGTTAGGGTTTTCAATGGAGAGTGAAAATTTAGGGTTTTCAGTAAAGAAAATGGTAAAGGCTTGTTGAAGTATGAAATATGTCTTTCCGTCCCTTCCTTTCTCTTTTTATAGGACTTTATAACAAATTCCAAAATACCAGCATGTCCTTTTTCAATAAATTAAAAATAGTATTCTTTATTTCATCTTCCAATAATAATTTTTATATATTAAACTCATAATGAAAATTGATATTAACATTACTAAAAAAAATTTATTAAATATTAACTTCCTTAATCAAAATTGATTGTTGTCACTTCAATTTATAATACTTAGTAAGTAAATTAGATATACACATATCAAACAAATTATTATCATTATTGCTTTTATTTAAGTACCTTGAATACATTGACTTATAAATTATCTGTCAAGATTCTATTATATAAGTCATGAAAGAATTCAACAAATTTTATATATGTCATTATTGGTTTAAACAAGTTGTATATGTCATTGTTGTTCATTAAAATAAGCAATATTGACACATATCACCTTAAGTCAAGATAATATATGTCAACAATGACCTTTTTTCTTGTAGTGATACATGCATGACCATCCCTAGGTGTTTCACTTCCTGCACCTTCTCCTTTCAATCTCTCTGCCATGCAAATCCATTCATGGTTCAAAGTCGCGGTATCGGTCATTGACTCGGAGGGCCACGAGGCATATCGGTCTCAGCATCTCGGTTCGGTGTCGAGCGATACGCAAAATAAGATAATTAGAAATTTCAAAAAGTTATAAAAAATGTTATATAAATTAAAAAAAATAGATATAATTGAATAAGTTGAAAAAATTAATAAAACAATTTTTTTTTTTCACATTTAGCTCAAAATTATTTGTCATTTTCAATAACTTCTAATTTAATTTTTTTAAATTAAATTTGTGAAACTTGAAACCGACTTAAACTTTATTAAATGACATACGATTAATTTGATTATTATACATTGTACGGATAATGATATCTTTATGAAAGTGTAATTAATTCTTTTGTTAAAAATAAATAATAACACTTTACAAAAATAATTGTTAATAATATTTTATTTAGAATAAATTTTTAAAAAATAAAGTTTAACATTTTTAATATATAATTGAGACACATTTTACTTAATTTGTAAAAAGAAAGATGATGAAAAATGAAAATGAAAATAAAAAGGATAAATAATTTGTACTTAAAAAAAGAAAAGGGAAGAAGAGATATATATATATATATATATATATATATATATAGAATATATAATTTTTAAAAATTAAATTTGTGAAACTTGAAACTTACTTAACTTTATTAAATGGAGTGTGAAATAAAAATCTTCGAGTTATAAAATTTGATGAAGATGAAGAGATTTATGACATAAATCAGAGAATGGCCCAGTTACAGCTAATAGTTAAAAAATGGGCTGGCCCATGCTCAGCCCATAATTAGCCAAATGAGCGTAGCCCTAATATTTGCCTGGACAAACGCATTCAATCATCCCATCCCCAGAAATTGCCGTCAAGACCCACAACACCACCTGCTATTGCAACCGTGCAAGACCCAACACGGGAGGGGAAGCAATCTGACTATGAAGGGGTTGTCTTGTCGACGTCGCCGGTGAAAGATCCAGTCCACTTGATGAGTCACCACCGTCAACACCAAAGCTCCACCCTCTGGTAATGCTCGATTTTGAGGAAAATCAGGTAAGTAAATCCTAAATCATGCCCTCATCCTTCGGTGGTTTCTCCACTTATTTCCGAACTGGTCACGGGTTGGATTATTTCTTCTTCGTCTTCTTTGATCTTCTCATTGATGGTTTAAAATTTCAAAATATGTGCTTGCTTTTGAAAGGGCAATCTTTGATTTTTTTTTTTTTTTTATATTTTTTTTTATGAAAATGTTTTGATGTTTTATTGTGATTGGAAATAAAATTTGAAAATTCTCTGTAACCTAACCGAGTTAACTCGAAAACTCAGACGAGTCAGCCGAGTTTTACCGATTCCCAGCCGAGTTCGTGCATTATACTGTATCTGGTATCGGTCTCGTCGTGGCAGGTGTCGAGGCGGA
This sequence comes from Vitis riparia, assembly GCF_004353265.1. Taxonomy (NCBI): domain Eukaryota; kingdom Viridiplantae; phylum Streptophyta; class Magnoliopsida; order Vitales; family Vitaceae; genus Vitis; species Vitis riparia. Next base: position 15,535,927 of record NC_048437.1, read on the forward strand.
TACGACTCGGTCGAGTTGTACCGGACTCGGCCGATACTTTGAACCCTGAATCCATTTGCTTAATCCCACGCATGCCACCAATCCTTCTTAAACCTTTTAAACCTATTTCATGCTCACCACCTCATCCATCTTAGCCTCTATCCAACCCATTGTTTCATGCCCACCGAACGTACCCATCTTTGTCACTACTTGTGGTTCCACTCAACACCACCCTTTATATATAACCGTTCTTCACACTTCCTATAACTTATCCTCTGCCCAATCGCCTGGCTACCTTGCCCATTCTCTTATATGCATGGCCCACATGGTATTTTCCATTTTGACCGGAACAAATGAAGATAATATGGAAACAATTGGTGATGATTACTCTGTAGAATCCATAAATGGTAGGAGGCCATTCTATGCCTTTCTCAATGTCGGATTTGTGAAAGCATCGACTGGCAATCATATGTTTGGTGTTTTGAAGAGAGCACTGGATGGTAACTTGAACATTCCCCACGGCGCCAGGATGCATGCAAAGTTAGATTTAAATGAGGCCATGAGATCAGTTGACTTCTCGCGTTTAGAAGAAATAGATGATGCCTTGCTGTTTGACAGATGTTCGCAATAGGAGCTACATGCTATGCGTTGAGTGCGCTTGATTGCTGCTATGAGATGGTTTGGTCCAGAAAATGCCATGGTGTCGACGTGGATATTCATATGTGGTGAACGGCTTGGAAGACGTACATGAGCAGATCGGTGCATTCTTTTCCACCGCTTTGAAGGATGGCAAACATGAATATGTCAGTGTTAGTGGAAATTTTCCCACTATTCCTCAAGCTTTGTTCTCGTCTCCATCGATCCTTTCTTGCCCAGATTGTTCTAGCTATTCAAGTCACCTCATGTCTCTATACGGAAGCTTTCACTGGGATCAATAAATCAGTTCATTATTCTAATGCCCACTGCTTTATTCATGTCCATGAATCAATGCCTCCAAGGTTTGTTTGTTCTTGCTCATGACCTTATTGCGGAGATTCGAAAATTGGTTTATGTTGCTTTTGTCCAACTGGTTGGAGTTCAGCATGCTGTCCCGTAGCCACATATGAGGAATATAATTGAATACATGTTGCAAGCCGACCAGGACGCTGATGATGAAATTGCTCTTGAGTCTTGTGAATTTTGGTCAACCTACTGTGAAGTGTAGTTAGATCATGAACTTTTAAGAGAATTCTTACCACATTTGATTCCAGCTCTATTGTCAAATATGGTTTATGCTGAGGATGATGAGTCACTTGTAGATGCAGAGGAGGACGAGTCTATCCTGGATAGAGATCAGGATCTAAAGCCTCGCTTCCATTCATCACAATCACATGGACTAGATGATATGAAGAATGAGGCGGAATAGGAGATTACCCTTTTGAGGCAGTATGGTCAGGTTTAGAACTTATATGGTGTGCTCAACTCCTCGAAAACACGGGTTGATTGAGAAATCCATGATTATTTAGATTTTGAAGCAGGAGTTGATAGAAAAGTCCTCGGAGCAGGATGTTTATGAGAGTCACTGCACTCATTATTTCAGCGGCCAAAAGGGGTTGTTGCTAACATCATTTTGCATCATGATGTGAATCACTTTCTTCTTTCATCTGGGAGTGATGAAACAGTTGTAGGAGTGTGAGACCTCATAAGCAAGAAGTGTGTGGCGACCCTGGAAAGGCATGTTTCAGCAGTGATGTCTTTGACAATGTTTGAAGATGGATGAATCATGCTCAATGCTGTAAGGGACGAGGTTGTGAATTTGTGAAACCTTCATGACCATAGTTACGAATTGGTTGTCCCAACATATAAGGTGCTTGAAGGCGTATTTGTGAACCATTCCGAGTCTCTCTCTTCTTCATCTCTAAATTCATATAAATAGTGGAGGGATATGAAGAAGCAAAGTGAGTCACTAGCAATTCATTTTATCACAGTTGGAGAATGTGAGATGGTTCAAATATGGGACACTGACGGTGCAGTTCGCCTATTTGAGCAGCAATCCTCGGATGTCACCGTTAGCTCAGACAATTATGATTCTAAAAAAGGGTTTCATTGTTGCCATTATCATGCCTTTAGATCAAGGATTGCTTTGTGCAACTACTGATCAACAATTTCTTTTCTATTGACCTGTTATGAAGAGACGTTGAAGTGAATGCTAAATAAAAGGCTTATAGGATATGATGAAGGGATTGTGGGTATGAAGTGTTACGGTGATGATGAACAATTTCTTGCTGTTGCTACAAGTCTTAAACAGGTATAAGTGCACGACCTTGCCTCCATGTCATGTTCCTATGTATTGTTAGATCACACTAGCATTATTCTTTACCGCGATGTCACCCGAAGCCCTTGAGGTTATGAGGAAAGTCATGAATGAATCTGTAAGGATTCTGGCGAAATGCGATGAGCTCACTCTTGAAGGTATCAAACAGTTTTTATGTCAATGTTGGTAAAGAAGGATGACAGCTGCAAGCATCATTGGCTACCCCGTACTCAACCCAATCATTCCACCCTGGGCCCACTCATACGTTGCATGACCACCTTTGGGCCACGTTCCATCTCCCGCTTTATCATCTTTGATTTTGAAAAATAATTCCCTAAACCTCATTTTGCGTATAATATTCTAAATTTTAATTTTCTAAATAATTTCAAATCTCCAAAGTTTCCCATCTTTAGTATTTTTTTCTTAGGTTCCGAAAATCCGCTTTTCAATAAAATTTTGCTGCCATCTTTCTTTCTGGCAAGCAATCCTTACATTTCCTCTGTTTTTTAAAATTTTAAAATAAGCAAGAATCAAATTTTGTAATTCCTAGTGATGGAATTTACAAATTTGGTTCATACAAAATAAATGGGTTTTGATGGGGGCCCAACATCAGAGGAGCTTTATTTAAAAATAAAGTTGAGTGAAGTATGATATCTAATGATTTATTATTTTGTTTAGTGATGCATGTGACATATTTTATGCTCATTCTTGTGTACTAACCTCCTCTCTTGATAGTGCATAGTGGCTCGTTGTCCAGGTATGCACCATTTCTCACTCTTGTCATTCTCTATGCATGTTCTGATTCTCATATATGCATAATCGTTCTGGGTATCCATTGATTTCCTTACCAATTGCCATGATTACTTCATTTTATTAGTAGAGACTCATTTTTAGGGACTTAGAGGGGTGATACGACCTTTACTGTACCTTCTCGATAAGTAACCTGACCCTTGAACCCGATCCGATTTTTCACAAACCACCTTTTCCAAATAAGGAGTCACACTTAGGGTTTTTCTTTCTTATTTTGTTTACTCTTTAAAAATAAAATAAAAATAAGTGGCGACTCCAAATCATTTTCATAATCAATAAATCATTTTTCAAAATAAAAATCGAGTTTGCCATCGAGTGGAAGCGCATTGAGCCGAAATGCAGGGTCCACATCCCTATATTTAAAGTGTTTGACATTACTTCTATCAAAATATTGTTAATGAAAGTGTATTATGTAAGAGTGTTTTTAAAAAAATCATCTATCAAATGTTTCTCCAAAAAATACTATAAGTAATTTTTTAATACTAGAAATAATTTTTTAAATTTTCAAAAGTGTTTTCTAAATTTTATCAAATACCTAATTTAATTTTTCTTTTTCAAAAAGGCTTTTTAAATTAAAAACATTTTATAAAATTACTATCAAACCTTGTAAGCTTTTCAAAAAAAAGTATTTGAAATTGAGTGATGAAAATTAGAAACAAAAAATAGATGTAAAATAAAATGGTTATAATACTGTTGTAGTTCAACGGTGGAATATTATAAATATATAATTTATATATTATTAAAATTAAAAATAATTATAAAAATTAAAATTATATATAAATAATTAAAAATTTTAAAATATTATGTTATTTTATCTTTAATATTATCATGAAATTATAATGAATAGTTATGAAGAGTAAATTTATAATATTTAGTTGTTTAAAAGATACATCATATCTCAAAAAATTGAAATAAATTATTATTGATTTTATTTATGTTTTAGTACCTTTTATATAAATATATTTTTATTTCATTAATATTTTCGTTAGGTACATGTGATTTTGAGTACATTCCAAAATCTCAATACTTATGAGTTACAATTGTCAAATCATCTTCTTTGATGTTTGGACGACGTCGATGAATTTCTAAGTTTAGAAAAGGTTGAAGTGGGGTCCGCATCTGTGAGTGAGTTTTGTTAAAAATCTTGAAATGGGCCCCACCATTTGAAGTTTTGAGTGAACAAAAGTGGGTATGCTGAATGATACGTGGGACCCGCCTGCTAAAGAGAGAGCAAAAATGACAAACGGATCGAAATCGGGCCACTTGGTCCACTGGTAATACCATTACAAGTTGATTGGTATTCCGACCCAAAAACCGAACAGGATCTGCCTGTTCTACTTAAGAGTACAAAAATAATCCGGGAAGATATACCAACGATCGATATATTCGGAAATTTTCGTGTTTCCACTTTTTTTTTTTAATTTAATTTAATGTCTTTTTTTTTAATCTCAAATTGATAAAAATATTCGTACTTTTATCTTATAAAAATAATATTTTTTATAAAATTTATATGTAAATATTTGAAATGGTAAAAACATAAATATGTCTTACATTAATATGGGGGCCTACATTTTATATGTTTTATGTTTGTTGATACCTGGTTAATCGAGGATGGATTCCTTCTTTGTGGTGGTAGTGAAGACTCTCATCCAAATATGGAACCTGAACTTCTTGCTTTCCTACTGATTACTACTAAAAAAGAGCATATTTTAGATAATAATTCTCATGAGTTTCATATATTTTGAGTAGTAATTATACCTAAAACACTCAATTAACATGTTGTTGCCCTTGCAAGAGTTACTAACAAGTTTTATGAAGTTTTGGAGTCATTTCAAGGTATGATTTTAATAAATTGGTGACAAAAGAAATGAATCAAATTGAAGAAAACAAATAAAGTTGATGATGATCCAAATGCATAATGAAAGAAGTAATGCAATGTACTTGGACCAAGCTTTGGAGCTTATTTGAATGTGGTTGAGGTGGATTCAAAAGAAAGAAATGGAAAAAATGGAAAAAAGGGGTTGAAAAATTAAGTATTTCCATTTCGCATGATCATGCGAAAATTTCGCATAGTTGTGCGAAATGGACCAGAAAGCAATTTTGACTGCAACTCAAAGGGAAAACTAAAAACTAATTTCGCATGACCATGCGAAAATTTCTCACAGGTGAAAATGCTCCAGGAAGGTGAAATTGGTGTTGATGCATTTTCCATTTTGCACAGTCATGCAAAATTGTTGGAGCTTGTGCGAAAATGTCGGATCTCATGCGAAAAGGGCATTTTGTTACTAAACTCCAGATTTCTTGGGGAAGACCTCTTAGATGATGCTAAGTGTCCACTTGACCTTGGCTTATAAATAGAAACTTGATTTTCTCATTTAAAGAGACTTTTAGACATTTTCTAATTGTAGAATTTTCCAAATTTCCTTTTTCTATAGAATTTTCTACTTTCCTTCATTTTCTCTCGTTTCTCACTAGCCAAACATGCCTTATGAGACCAAATCTCCAAGCATGAGTGGCTAAATCTTGTTTTTCTTGGAGGAGGGAAGATTTAGAGGTAAGATCTATGGTGAATTAGAGAAATTGGCTTGAATTGCAAAGGTAATTTGATCCAATTGATTGATTAATTGAAATTTGGGGATTTTTCTCTTCAAATTGTCTTGGATGATTACTATAATGCAAGCTAAGTAGATTCATCAAATTCTTAAAGCTAGATTTGACGAGATTAAATAGTAGCATTGTGTGAATCATTGGAAGATAATTTAAGATGAATTAAATATATGATTTGAATTGATCTCTTGGATTAAATGACCTAATTTGAAGAGAAATTAGATCTAGACCTAAAGCTAAATCAAAAATCGGTTTAGATGAAAATTTTGGTTTTCAATCTAAATTGATGAAAATTAGATCTCAACATCTATTCACCATGAAAATTGTTTCCTAGAAAATCCTAACTCCGACAATTTCACCTTTTATTAATTTTCTTCTATTTTATATTTCATTTTTCTTCTCAATTTTAGACCATTGTTAACTTGATTTTTCATCATGAATTTTCAAATCAATTTCACTTGATCACATTCATTTCTTATCATTTCATTCAAGCCTTAATTACCGAGAATAATCCATCCTAGTGGACGATACCTAAAAACCACTATACTATGGTAGTTTGTACTAAAACCATTTTTGATCGAGTACAAGCTACTTTAGAATAGTGAATTAGGCTATAAATTGTGTTTTGACGCTATAAACGACGAAAAATCAAGTGATCACCTGCACACAGATGTTCGGACAGGTTGTCCGGACACACCCTCCGAAGCTTAAGTCAGATTAGAAACCCTTAGAGAGAGAGAGAGAGAGAGAGTTGGTCAAAAAACTCACAGTGTCCTCTTCTGTTTCATTACAATAGGGTTTTTATAATATTCAAAGGTGGAGAGAGGCTCAACGGTGCTAAGTTGGTCTTTGTACTGATGATTGCCCAGTAGTGACAGAGTAATCATCACATCTGGAAGGTAGTTGGGGGCTGTGTTAGGAGGTGTGCCATGACACAGCTTATTGTCCTTTCCACCTTGTTGATGGCCTAGACTGAGCGTGCCTATTGACTGAAGCAAACGCGAGGATGAGGAAAGTCCCATCAGTCGATCTGGTATCAGTTAGCCATGGTCTCGTATATCATAAAAGACTTGAGGCTATCAGGGAGGTGCGGGCCGCTCAGTGGTGCAAATGGTCTAGACAAGATGTTCCTGAATGCCTTGAAGGTCATCCGAACAATGATGAGAGATGTGACACGTGGCCTAGTCAGAACGATCTATGTGGACAAACGCATGGAAATATTTGTGGGTGGACAAGTGGGAGAAGGCCCCTACAATGCCCCATTTCAAAACATGCGCTTATGTCCGGGCAGGGGTGGACGAACTGAAATTGTCCCTGGAGTCCCCTAGTGTGAGTGAGACACGTGTCAATCGCTTACTGGAGGGACACTTTCATAGAGGTATTTTTCTAGGAGAAGTGTTGCTTCGGGTTATGTACTATGACGACTGTCTTTTAGGATCCCTAGGGTTTTGTTCCCCTATAAAAAGGGGAAACTCAAGCCTTTTGGGATTTTACTTGAACTTTTCTTGCTCTAAAGGCTTTTTCTCAAGCCATTACCCCCCTGCACTCTATAATCTCCAGTCACTATCGTCCCGTCGTCCTACCGTCTATTATCTCTTATGTCTCTTACATTCTGTACTGTTGCGACCCTAGTGGTTGTTCATCTTCCTGGTAGCCTCACATTTTTCACCAGTTTTGGTCTAAAAGGGCTTAGTTTCTTCCAATAGTATTTCTTTTGACTTTTGGTAAACCTTCTCTTCCCATACTGGCTCTTTGTCTTTACTATTTGATTGGTTGCTGTCGGAACTTTTTTGGAGTTTGGACTACTTGCTTGGTTGTGGCGTACAAACTGTAAAATACTTTTAGTTATTTTCTAGGTAGAAGGACCGCTGTCGGTGATAGGTTTGGTGAGGTCTTATTAAGATTGAGACATTTGTCGTTTGGTTTCTAGTTGGGTCAAGATCCCTATGGGGCACGGTCAAGGAGGGAGACCCTTGGATGGGGTCTACCCTACAGGTTGAGCTAAGGCTCTATCCGAGTATGGGCTTTGAGCTAGTATAGGCTGGCCTTTGCACAGCTGAGGCACTACCTGAGAGTAGGAGGGTGGGGTGACTGCTTTCTAATATTTGGTCATTATGCTGTGTAGGTCCTACTTGACCCACTACTTTAGAATGGCATCTCGATGGGGTGATGCTTCTACCAGTACGGCTGGTAAGGGTAAGAAGAGTGTCTGGGCAAGAAAAGGTGTTGGACACGCAGATACGGGGAAGTCTATTGAACAAATGAATGTACGAGAGTTTAGAGAGCGCTTACGTGTTTAGTATGGGATTCCAATCTGCTTGTTGAGTGGTGACCCAATGTCAACCAAGCAGGAGCTTGATGATGCCCTTGTTTTTAGCAAGGAACAATTCAATGTCTGGCTCCGCTTTCCTCTTCCTTCCCTGTTCAAACAGTTTCTCCACTTTATGAAGATTCTCTTTGCATTTCTCCATCCAAATGTAGTTAGGATACTAATGGGGTGTAGCTTGTTAAATATGCTATACCACTTGGATCTTTCCTTGCTAGAGGTCCTATTTATTTACACCATTAAGATGAGTGGACAGGAGATTTTCAGCTTATCCGCTCATATTCTATCCCTTCAGCTAGTGACCAAACTTTCAGACTCCACCAAGGGAGTAGCAAAAAGATATGTTGTTGTTTTGGCCCCTTGGGCTAGCCCATACGAGCATCCAAATCACCCATTTGAACCTTGTCGTTCGTTAGGGATTCCAGGTAAAGCAAACTGTTGTTCTCTTGTTCTGTCATTTATAATTATTGGATTTCCGTTGACACACATTACTTGGTGTACTATAGGAAAGAGGAGGAGAGGCCGGCTGGTAGAGTGGGTAGACAAAATCTCTTTTAACCGGCTGAACAGGTTATTCATTATTTTTGCTAGTGAACGGAATCATGCGACCCTACTGACCAAACAAAATTTGTTAAAACTGGTTTGGGATTCCAAGTCGTACACTATCTCTCTCCTTCCTCGTTTTGCCCCCAAAGTGTTGGTGCCCAGCGAACATTATGTGGTAAAGGATCTTTCCTTCTACGAAAAAGCTCAGGTAGCAAATGCGAAGGCAAGGACAAATCGACTTGCTCAGAGAGAAAAGAAGTGCTAGAAGGGCAAGCTGAGACAAGCTCTGGGTGGGAAGGCCACTGTTCGCCCTGCTTCTAAGAAGAAGTCTGTCACCCGACCTGCTGAGAAGGCCTTAAACTTGTCTTCATCCTCTTCGTCTCATTCTTCACCACTTAAAAAGGTTGGCACCGATCAAGACTCAACTGACTTACTATTCGTGGCGAAACGCTTGGACCAAGAGCCTGAGCCTGAGGTGCCTTACATAAATCTTGAGCCCGAAGAAGAAGAAGGAGAAAAGATGACCCCGAGACTAGGGGTCGGCTTCAAGGAGAGGCAACGCAAGCATATCTTTGAAGCACTTTCTACTTCCTCCCTCTTGTTAAAAAGAGTCGCCCAGAGGCTCTTCGTGAGGAACCAGCTCCCTATGAGGAGTCGGACACTCCCATGGTGCAAGTGCCCTCCATTGATGCTGTTGGGTCTAGGCAAGAACTATCTTTGATACCTTCTATCGAGGATGCTTGCTCGGCAAAAGATGGAACTTCTACAGGCACTTTGGGTGGCAATGCCATCAAGAAAGGTGCTCTGGACAATCCTTCAAACTAGGAGGACATAGCGATGCTTTTGAAGAGGGTTCTTTGCTTTACTACGCCCAAGCCCCTAGCATCAAGCATGGAAGAATTCTTTCCATTCTCCCATCGTCATTTTATCGGCCTACTCGACGACCCTCACGTGGCTGGCATGGTTCGACCCTCCCATGTCACTTCAGAGTCTGTACTCTGATGCACTCATCTGCTATTGACGTATATTGCTAAGGAGATTGTAGAAGTGGTAGGGTTTACTCATTTTTCCCCAAATTTACTTAATCGGTCAGCTTTGATACCTGATTTAATATTGTTTCAGGGGGTGGCTGCTATTCATAGCCTGATGCGGCAACAAAGCTCTCTCCTCAAATGGTTGGAGGTCACGGAGAGCATGCAGGTATTTCTAACCCGAAAAATAGATAATAGTGCAGAACTCTACGCCCAGTTTGCCTGGGTGGAGAGCGAGCTTGAAGGTGTCTGGAAAGCCACCGTAGACACGGAGAAGCTACTGAGAGAGTTGGAGAAGGGGATGTAGATGGAGAAGGTCGAGGCTCGTCAGATGGAAGAGGAAAATAAGATTACAAAGGCCAAGTGTAAGGATGGTGAACAGGAGATGAACTAATTGAAGAAGGAGCTGGATGAGTTCCGAGCAGCATCCGAGGCTCACAAAAAAAAGCTTAAGGAGGTTTGGGCCAGGTTCGTTGCTGAGAAGGAGGCGTTGATTGAGGATTACCAGAAGTAGGTAGATGAGATGTTCTTTTATGACTGAGTGCTGCATGAGGAAGAATGGCATCACATAAGATATCCCCAATTATCCTTCTGACGACGAAGAAAATGCAACAGTTAGCAACCCCGCCCAAGAAGACAAAGATCCGGATGCTCCTAGTCACTCAAATGAGTAGTGACTTGCATTTTTGCACTTTTTTTTTTCTTATTCCATCCGACTTTGCCTAGAATGTAATGACATTTTACATCAATATATATTCTCTTTGTTTTACTTGTGCCTTCTTGTGGATGCTTCCTTTTTCGTTCAATTTATTGGTAGTATTGCTTTAATTTACATACATTCCAGGGGCGGAGTAGGGGCGTTCCTCCTAGAGTTTGCAAGTGATAAGCCCTTGAATCTCCAGCCTTGGATACAACATAGGGTCCTTCCCAATTTGCCTGGAGTTTCCCAGCTCCCTGTTCGGCCGTGTTCTGAAAGACTTTTTTGAGGACTAGAGTTCCTATATTAAAGACACGTGGTCGAACTTTCCGATTATAGTGGGTAATAGCTCTTTGTTGATAGGATGCCATCCGGATAGCTGCGTTTCCTCTTACTTCGTTTGCCCAGTCCAGGTGTCTTTCAAGTTCTAGATATTCGTACCTTTGGCCTTGGACAGTAGTCCAGGCTGTGGGCATGCCTATCTCTATTGGGATAACCGCTTCCATCCCATAGGTGAAGACAAAGGGAATGGTCTCTGTTGGCCGTCCGGGCGTCGTTTGATAAGCTAACAAGATTCCAGGTAGCTCATCTACCCATCTTCCTTTGGCTTTTTCTAGTCTTTTCTTTAATGCGGAGAACAAGGTCTTGTTTGTTGCTTCTGCTTGCCCGTTGTTTTGAGGGTACAGAGGAGTGGAATACAAATTTTTGATCTCAACTCCTATCAAAAGTTTCTGAAGGCAATGCTATCAAACTGTGGCCCATTATCAGCTACAATTGCCTAAGTGATTCCGAATCGGCAGACGATGTTTTTCCAAACAAACTTGGAAATGTCTTTGTCTTTGATGTTGACATAAGCTTCTGCCTTTACCCATTTGCTGAAGTAGTCAATGGCTACAAGTAGGAACTTTTTCTAAATAGCAACGATGGGCAGGGGGCCAACTATGTCTATCCCCCATTGTGTAAATGGCCAAGGGCTCGTGATTGGATTGAGGACCTCAAAGGGCATGTGAGGAATGGGAGTGTGCCTTTGGCATCGATCACACTTCTTGAAGTAGTTCGCAACGTCTTGTTTCATGGTAGGCCAATAGTACCCTTGCGAATTAGCATGATGTGCTAGGGTCCGTCCCCTTATGTGATTGCCGCATATACCTTCATGTAGTTCTGCTAACACGTACTGTGCCTCCACGTTGTTTAAGCACCTAAGGTAGGGACCTCCAAAGGATCACCTGTAGAGGCTATCCCCGATCAAGGTGAAGCGGGCAGTTTGCACCCGAATCTTATAAGCCCGCTTACTTTGTTTAAGAAGATCTCCTGCTAGGAGGCATGTCTCGATTTCGTTTATCCAATCACCGCCTGCTTCATTGGTGGTGCACATAGGTGTGACGGCTATGGATGACGTATGTTAGAGGTAGACGGACAATAATACTGCTTTCTTCATAGGGAGAGTAGCTGCAATTCTGGCTAAGGAGTCAACCTAGGTGTTTTATGAGCAGGAAATTCTCTTGATGGCCCATTTGCTCAATTTGTCCAAGCTAGTTCGTACATTTGAAAGGTACCGAGCCATGCATTCGTCTTTGGCTTCATATTCTCCTTGAATTTGCCCAATGACTAGTTGGGAGTCACTGCATACTTCAAGCTTAGACATTGAGAAAGTTAGAACAAGGCTTAGTCCGTCGAGGATTGCATCATACTTGGCTTCATTATTAGAGGTTGGAAATCCAAGCCGGATAGCCTGTTCCAGCTGTTCTCTGTTCGAGGATTGCAAGAGGAGGCCCATTCCAGACCCTGAGGCCCGGGATGCTCCGTCGAGGTGCAGTATCCACCACCTATTTTTTAGAGAGCTTACACCCCGATGAGGTTTTTGGGGTGTCTCGGCTATGAAGTCAGCCATGACCTACCCATTCATTACCAGCCTAGGTTGATACTTAATTCCATACTCACTTACTTCAATGGCCCACCTTACTAGTCTCCCAGATAGGTCTGGTTTGTGCAGAATGTTTCTGAGTGGTTGGTTTGTGAGTACAGTCACTTGATGAGCTTGAAAATAGGGGCAAAGCTTTCGCGCAACACTTCTCAAGGCCAAGGCTATTTACTCCATCTTTGAGTATCAGGTTTTTGCGTCAACCATTGTTTTGCTTACGTAGTAGATGGGCCTTTTCTCCTTGTCATTTACGCAGCGAAACATAACGGCACTGACGGCACAATCAAATACTGCTAAATACATGTATAGTTGCTTACCGGGTTGAGGATTGCTCAAAATGGGTGGTTGGGTGAGATAGCATTTAATATCTTCGAACGTGAGCTCGCATTCATTCATCCACTCTATAGCGTTGGCTTCTTTCAACGTGAAGAAGAAGGGTCTTAATTTTTCTATAAATCGGGCTCTAAAGCGCCCTAGTGCAGCTAGGCGGCTTGTGAGGTGTTGCAGCTCCTTCTTACAACTTGGGACAGATGTCTCCTTGACAGCCTTGATTTGATCCGAGTTGACTTCTATTCCCCTTTGTGTAACCATGAATCCCAAGAACTTGCCTACGCTGACTCTAAATGTGCATTTAACCAAATTAAGTTTCATGTAACGAAAGATCTCTTCTAAATTCTGAGCATGCTCATTCCTGCCTTTGCTTTTTACTACAATGTCGTCGATATATACCTCTACTATGCATCCAATTAAAGGTTTGAAGATCTTTGTCATCAGCCTTTGGTAAGTGGCTCCAACATTCTTGAGCCCAGATGGCATGACCCATGTGGTGTCACAAAGGAATTTTTCTCATCGTCCCATTCAAACATGGGAATTTGATGGTAACTGGAGAAAGCATCTATGAATGAGAGCATATCATGCTCGGTAGTGGAGTCGACTATCTGGTCTATCCGGGGCAATGAGAAGTTATCCTTTGGGCAAACATCATTCAGGTTGGTGTAGTCGACACAGACTCGCCATTTACTTCACTTTTTTGGGACAACCACTAGATTTGCCAACCACTCCAGATATTCTACTTTCTTTATAAACCTTACTGCCAACAACTTCTCCACTTTGGCTTGGATCGCTTCCTGCCTATCCGGGTGGAAGCGTCGAATCTTCTGGCGGATAGGTCACGAGGAAGGTATCACACTAGCCAATGTGAGGCTATCGATGGATGGATTCCAGGCATGTCGGAATGAGTCCACGCGAAGACATCTTTGTTATGCTAAAGTACTCCTTCGAGGGCTCATATTATTTCGAGGACTCATACCTTGTCCAGTTCTAAGAGGGAGCTGGCATAAGTAAATTGATCATTTTCCCCTAAGATTTGTATGGACTGTAGGGGGTTAGCCACCAATGGATCCTTCTCCGTCGAGTGTTGTAATTGCTATTGCTCAGCAGCGTCCGCAGGTTCTATGGGAGGCTCATTATCACTGTTGGATCCGGCTTCTCGTGCCACTTGGTAACACTGACATGCTGCCAGCTAGCTCCCATAAAGGTTGATATGTCCATCTTCAGTGAAGTAACTCACTATTTGGTGATATGTAGAGGGAATGAATTTCATACCATGTTGCCATGTGCACCCTATGATGGCATTGAACGGGGACAAGTCTTCTACCACCGAAAATTGTACATTCAGGATAACAGGCCCGACTTAAACGGGCAACACAATATCACCCAAAGAGGTTGTAGAAGCTCTGTTGAATCCTAACAGTATCCGCCTAGGATTTTCTAGAGTTGAGGGTGAAAACCCCATTTTTTTATGCGCGGACATCTGCAAGAGGTTGACTGAACTACCCGAATCAACTAAAATCCATCTTACATCAAAATCGTTGATCCCTAATGTTAGGATGAGGGCGTCTTGGTATGGTTGTAACACCCGATTAGAGTCTACCAGGGGAAATGTGATTATCCCGTTTATTGGGCGTAGGCTTGATTGCGTGCCTAGCTGGTGTACCTTGAGTTTGGTCCTCAGACAGGAGTAATCAACAAAATTTATAACCTATATCACCATGCACTAGGATAGCCTTAGCTAATATAGCATAGTGGCTCTAGGATCGTTCACTAGGAAGGGTTTTCAACTTACAACTGATAACAATTCAAAGTTGAATTGGTGCTTTTTCATTTCAAGGTTAGCTTCAAAAGAAAACATAAACTTTGGTTGAAAAATATTGGTTTTAAGCTAACTAAAAAGAAAGTAATGGGAATTACTTATGAAGAAAAGCGTTTCTTAGGATCATTGGGGTCAGGCTCCTCATGCAAAAACAGAGCTCCGGTCACTTGAATATTTTCCTCACATTAGAGAATTAACATATAGTTAATTCTCTAACCGGTGTTGTACAGACGTTTTCCTTTTATGGATTCAAACACTAAATCCCTCTCACTGATTCATCTTGCAATGGCTCGTGCCTCTCACCTAGCATTTGCCATTCAAGGTGATCATTAACCTTGGGCTTCCCTTCTTAAGCTCGCAAGAGATAACTAATGGATGTCTTCTTAGAGTCCAAAAGCTTACCAAATGTTGGCAATTCTAGAAAATCCTACCTTCAAGTCACCTCCCAAAGGCTCGCAAGAGATAAACTAGTGCATCTCAATGGACGGAGATCACTTGCCTTACCAAGTGTTGGCCCAGGTGAATTAACGGCGTTTTAAGTTAACTAAAAACATAGAAACCATAAACGGGTCACACTTTCTCTTCATTAATAGCTGAAACAACAAAACTACCAATTCTTACACTCGGCACCTTACCCAGCTACCTTAGCTCCAAGAGACAAAAAGTCTAGCCACTCATTCTCTGAGGAAACATCCTTAGAGCTTGTTTGGCTAGTAAGAAAAATACAATCAAAACGAGTAGGTAAGGCAGAGCAAAGCTCTGTATTTTACTTCCTTTAAAACTATACAAAAAGTGGTCTCTAAGAACAAGCTCCCGAGATATATGAAAATGAAAATTACAACCAATATATATGAGGTTATTCACCATTTGTTCTTACTTAATAACTAAGGAATCCTATGATTGGTGGATTACAAGGAGAAAATGGGGATTTAAACATCAAATATCTGAAGAAAAAAAATGTTAAAGTGTTGGTCGCAAATATCTGGAAGCACTCAGGAGGATTTCGCAGGCATACAAGATGGCTGCAAAATTTCGCAAGCTGAAGGTCACTATTTCTCAGCCAAAGGCTGATTTTGCAGCCATCACCTTGTGATTTTGCAGCCAAAGGCTGATTTCGCAGGCTGCGAAATTAGCCTTTAGCTTGGTGTGATTGGCTTCCAATGGCTATAACTTCTTCATTTCAGCTCCGAATCGTGCACCGTTTGAAAATTGGATTGCTAACTTCCCGAACTTCGAAATGACATATACTAAGCATCAAATAGGCTCCAGGAAGTGCTCCAAAAGTGTCCAACAGTTGCTGTCCTCTTGAATTCTTCATGTTAGATTTCTCTCTTTGCTTATGGCAAAGGACTATAAAGCTTTAAAGCTTTGGTTCTTCATGTCAATGAGCTTCCAATTGCTTTGCCATGGATTCCATAGAACTCTCCTCAATCTTGGATTGCTTTGGTGATCAAAATACTATAAAAAACACCAAAACTTACACAATTTGATTAGAAACGATTGCAAAGGTCCTTAATATGCTAATTGAGTTAAAAGGTAATAACTACTACTCAAAAGTGTTTAAAAGAGTTAATTACAAGGTACAAAATAACACTTTTTGAGTAGTAATCAAGGCTCTTACTGGATAATCCAAGCCGGATGGAGCTAACCCGTTCTTGTACGGAGGCGGCTCGAAGTAACCTTTGTCTCTTCCACTTAGAGTTGTATTCCTCATCAATGGGTCCACCATGAATGTAGTTGATTACGACTCTAGGAGCCGCTGAAGTTGTGGGGGCCATGGTGGCTAGATTCTAGGTTGTCTCCCCACTTTTTTCTTCTGAGTGGACGTACTGTTTTAGGTGTTCGACTCTTATTAACTTTTCCACCAAGTAGTGGTGGAGGCTTCTACATTATTCCGTAGTGTGGCCATGCTCTTTGTGATAGGCACACTTTCTGTTCCGGTCCCTCTTAGTCGGATCCGTCTTTATGGGCTCTGGCCATTTGAAATCAGATAGCTCGCGAATCATAGGGAGGAGCTTCTCATATGAAATGTTGAGAGGGGTGAAGTTGGGTTGGTCCGATTGCCGCTGTTCGCACTACCCCCTGCTTGATTGCCTTCGTTGGCTCGCGATTTTGGAATTCCTGGTTAAGTCGTTTTTGGCAGGTCGACTGGTGACCAAGACCTGCTGAGTAGCTGCACGGACATCATCCTTGAGCATGGGGTATTTGTTTGCTCATCTGAACAGATCGTCCATAGTCATAGGAGGCTTTTTGGCAAGGGATTCAAAGAAGGGTATACCCGGGCAGATACTTCTTTTAAAGATTTTCAAGATGACGTCCATGCTGTAAGATTCCACTTAGAGTACAACCTGCCCGAACAACTTCACAAACTCCCTCAACGAGTCATTCTCCTACTTTTTTATGTTCTGCAGGGTACTGATGTTTTGTTTATGTTGTGCTGAGCACAGATATTGTCCCATGAAGGCCTCCAACAGATCCTAGAAGTTATCGATGGAATTCATCGGGAGGAGATGGAACCATGAGAGAGCCTGACCTTGGAGGCTAGTTAGAAAGACCTTGCACAATAGCGTGTCATTCCCTATATCAAGGGTCATGAGTTGCCTGTAGTGCATGATGTGGTCAAATGGATCACTGGATCCGTCATGAGTGGAGAATCTTGGAACTATGAACCCTCTTGAGGGCTCGTAGTTGATGATGTTAAGGGTGAAAGGCATGGAGAACATGTCATCCAATTGCCTATTGATAGAGTCTGAGGGGCCTCTATTGGCCAACCCCCCTACTTGTGTTGTGCTGGCGGATGGGGGAGCTAGTCTGTAACGACAAGTGCAACTGAGGGGCCAGGATATGCCTCCTGGGTCGTTGCTTCATGTAGTTTTCCTCCTATGTTGGGCATCTGCGACCCTAGCCTTGCTTGCATTGCATATGATAACTAGGACTTCCTATCGCGTCTCCTTTTTGCGAAGATGTTAGTCGGAGCTTTCATCCTGGGACACCTGGCAGGCGAGTGGGGATCTTTCCCTAAGTTGTCTTTCAGGTTCATTAGAGGAAAACCCTGCACTCTCAGGGTATGTGGTCTCCTCGTTTTGCTTGGAGTTCGTTTGTTGACTTCTAGGTTGTCGGTTATGAGAAGGGTCTAATGAGAACACCTGAATACGCAATATGTCGTTTTCTTTCTTGAGTCTCCTCGTCTCTTGGAGCAAGGCCTGTACTTGTCTCTCATTCTCGCGCTAGCGTCTTTCCATACTTTCGCGCTAGTCAAAGTAGCCCTCATCACCCATGGCCGACGATCGACTTCTTGAGAGTGTTGACATTTTTGTTTCGTTCCCACAGACGGCGCTAATGTTGATACCTGGTCAATCGAGGGTGGATTCCTCCTTTAAGGTAGCAGTGAAGGCTCTCGTCCAAACGTTGGAACATGAACTTCTTGCTTTCTTGCACACAGATGTCCGGATAGGTTGTTCGGACAAACCCTTCAAAGCTTAAGTCAGATTGGAGACCCTTAGAGAAAGAGAAAGAGAGAGAGAGAGAGAGAGAGAGAGAGTTGGTAAGAAAACTCACAATGTCCTCTTTTGTTTCATTACAATAGGGTTTTTATAATATTCAAAGGTAGAGTGAGACTTAGCGGTGCTGAGTTGGTCCTTGCAATGATGATTGCCCGATAGTAACAAAGTAATCATCACATCTGCAAGGCAGTTGGGGGTTGTGTCAAGCAACGCACTATGACACAGCTTGTTGTCTCTTCCACCTTGTTGATGGCCTAGATTGAGCGTGCCTATTAACTGAAGCAGACGTGAGGATGAGGGAAGTCCCATCAGTCGATTTGGTATCAGTTAGCCATGGTCTCGTATATCAGAAAGGACTTGAGGCTATCAAGGAGGTACGAGCCGCTCAGTGGTGCAAATGGTCCAGACAGGATGTTCCCGGATGCCTTGAAAGTCGTTCGGACAATGATGAGAGATGTGATACGTGGCCTAGCTGGAACGATGCTACGTGGACAGACACGTGGAAGTATTTATGGGTGGACACGTAGGAGAAGGCCTCTATAATGCTTACATCTAAATTTTATTTATATATTTTTTTAAAAATAAAATATTAAAGTAAAGTTTTAATAAAGATATTGATTTTAATTATTAATTTTCAACTTCCATTTAATTTATTATTGAAAGCACAAAAATCATGAATTAAATACAAATTTAATAATTATAAATATATTATAAACAGATAAATGATCATTTTAGTATTAAATTTATTTTCAAATCTATTAATTGTTATTGTACTATTAAATGCATTTTCAAATATTACCTATTATTAGAAAATATCATAAATTATATTATTTATATATCAATTTCTTCATATATCAATCACAATATATGTATTATTACTTCTTATATTATTTTTTAAAAGTTTTTCCAATATTTTCACAAATTTAATTAGTTTTTTACTTCACCTATATTTTATGTCAAAATACCATCAATATTTCTTGATAAATCCCAATATATAGGTAAAATTAAGTTACCAACATATCCATTAAAATTGAAAATTTTATCCTTGGTTCCATAGCTAAATTGGTCGAGTACAGTCTTTAATACATTTTATTTTACTTTTCTTATATTTGTGTAGACCCTTATTTGGAAAACCATTCTTTTGCTCCCATTTTCTTTTTCCAATTGGTAGATTTTTGAGGAGCATGTGCTACATTTAGAAAGGGATGTTAGCAAATGGCAGCATGTTGTTAGAGTGGGGGGATGGCTTCTATAGGAGCAAGCTGTTGAGACATGTGGCAAAGACATCACTACCTCAGCATGGTGGTGGTTGAGAATGGAGACCTTTTTACTAAATGGTGAGCAATGGAATTGGTGAAGGCTTAGAGGGGAAGAAAGAGGCTGAATAGAAGAAGGGAGAGATACCAGAAAAGAAGAAAAATAAGGGAGATATTTGGCAGATTGAGGAAGGAGAAAATGGAGCTGGAAGCGAGACAACTTTGGGGTTTATGAGTGAGTATTCCAGGTAAAGCCACCTCAAGCTTCTTGTCTCTAATTTTCGCATTGCTTCGTTCCCATTTTCCAACGACTATTATGAGTATTGCTTTGTTGATTGGAGTGGACATCAAGGGCCACTCATTTGCCTTGTCGGGTTTGATTCTATACATGCATGCTCTGTTTTGGTTTATTTTGAGGTATTTTTTGTTTTTTCTTGGAAATATCAGATGCATCACTCCTTCTCTGAACTAGATACACCAAGATCATGCTCTTATTTTCTCTAAATCCCACCAACCCCTTGCTCTTGGACTGACCATGACATAAAGCCAAGTTCTTACTCTGTTTTTTTTTTTTTTTGTATATATTTATTTATTTATTTATTTATTTATTTTATTTTTTTCCGTTTCTTGCTCTGTTTCTTGTTGATGGTGGGGATGAGGTTATCAATGGCCAAGTTGTTGAGTCCATGATGAAGTTGTACATTGAGGTTACTGATGGGTTTTCCATTGAAAGTAAAATGAGTGTTTAGATTTGGCAATATCGGAATGCAGACCCAGGCTTTGGATCCATCGTGCAATTTTCCTGTATTTTAGAGTCTATTTATACAACACTAGCAGTGATGGCATGCATGGAAGGAAGTTCAGAGACCGGAGCTAGAACAAACTTTACAGAAGTGCTATGAGGACCTTAACTGCGCTTATGAGTGAGCATTATTTCCTCATCTACTTGCAACCCATTGATGTCCAGGATCCTATAGTTCGTTTTCTAGTTAAATTAATTTCAAAAACTCCTTAGTGCTTGTTTCCAAAGACACCCGGGTAATTTGTGAGACTATGAAGAACATAGCAAGGCCTATCATTACCCAACAAGCTCCAAAATGCAAAATCAATTCAGCTGGATTTAAAGCATTCACCTTGAGCTTTACCACCTATATTTCAAGGAATGAAAATTGCTAATGAGATGGAGATGATTATGGACTAGCCCCTAATGGAAAAAACCATCAGTGATCTTTGGAAATCGGATACTGTCTTTTTCCACCGCCGAAGACCCCTCATAAGCCCATGGATTTTCTCTCTCGCTCCCGGAGCATGTCGGCTTTGGAATTTTCTAAGGCTTTAGCTCCTACTCAGATGGAAGCGCTTCCCAAGACGTTGAGTGGCGGCGGCGGCTTTGCCATACCGGAGGACATCGCTGAAGAGGTGAGGGAGTAGTAGCTTAATGCACAAGTGAAGATAAAAACAGGAGAGAGAGAAAGAGAGAGAGGAGAGAAAGAGAGAGCCTCTCAACTTCCCTAACTTGGGGTTATTGCTGAGATTTCTTTTTATTATCAATAAATTTGTTTGGGCTCAAAGAGATAGTGGTTTCAGGAGGTGCAGTCACCAGTTTTGTTAGAGATGAGAGTGTTTCTTTATACACACCAAAACCTGTGCCTTGCCCACATGTTTTCTTACATTTGAAGACTCTACCACACTAGTTTTTTTTCATGTTTTGTCACGGTGGTTTGCTCCATCTTTAATGGCATTCATCACTGAATCTATGCTCCTTATTAGGTGAAACTCCTGGAGATTTTTCAATTTGCAAACATTACATCAAATTCAAGTTGCTTGACCAAGAAGTATCTGTAAGTTGATGCGGCCACCCATACTTGCAAGTTGGTGCCAAGTCTTGATCACTTATTGGCTTCATCATTAATGAAACACGAAGCTAGGATTGAAGAAACGATGGAAGTCTATTGTGCCCCTTCGTTTGAGGGGCAAATCAACAACTCGTTTTGCATTTTTCCAAAGGTGAAATCAATTGGCTATGGTCCTGGAAATACACCAATTTATCTCAATGTGTACGACTTGACACCTATGAATGGTTATGTCTATTGGGTCGACCTTGGGATCTTTCACTTTGGTGTAGAAGTTCATGGTGTAGAATATGCATTTGGAGCTCATGACTACCCAACTAGCGATGTCTTTGAGGTTGAAGCTTTCTAGTGCATCACCCAACGAACACATCTTATCTTTTTTTAATTCTTCATATTTTGATATCAAAGTTTAATTTTCCAAAATTTCAATTTTCAAATTTAATTTTTAAGAAATCTCATTCTCAAATCATTCTTCAAAATGCTAATTTTCAAAACTTCCATTTCAAATAATTTTCTTAAATTCCAATTTTCAAATAATTTTTTTTGAAACAACTCCAATTTTCAAATAATTCTTCAAAATTCCAATTTTCAAATTTAATTTTCAAATAATTTTTCAAAATTCCAATTCTCAAATTTAATTTTCAAAAGTCTCATTTTCAAATAATTTTTCAAAATTCCAATTTTTAAATTTAATTTTCAAGATTTCAATTTTCAAAACTCTAGTTTTTTTTTTCAAATAATTTTAATTCCACTCCGATTTTCAAATAATTTTAAGTCCTTTCTTTTCTTCTTCCTTCATAGGGTTTAGAGTCACCAAAAATTCCGTTTTTAATAAACTTGCTACATTTCCCTTCAGGTAAGCACTTTCACAAATTTTATTTGATCTTCAAATAATTTTTCGATTTTCTCAATTTTTAATAAGCATGAATGAATTTTTCATAATTCCAAAATAATGGAATTTGTGGGATTAATTCATGCAAAAGTAATTTGGGCTTTGGTGGGGGCCCAACATCCATAATATTTTCTTTGAAAATAATTCAAGTGAAGTGCATGGTTGATATTGTTTGATTTTGACCAGTTTTGTGTGAGATATTTTACATTTATCATTATGAGCTAACCTTGTTTCAATGACAACACATTCTTATTTGCTGCTAAGATACGCTTCCACTCTTACTTTATTTATTTATTTATTCATTCTCATGTTCGATTTATTTTATTATTTGATCATTTCATTGGTATCCATTGATTTTATTATCAATTGTTACACTTGTCTCATCTTATTTAGTAGAGACCCATTTTCAGGGACTTAGAGGGGTGCTTCGGACTTTCACCATACTTTTTTTATAAGTGATCTGACCCCCGAACCCGGCTTTGGTTTTTCATAAACCTATTTTTCCTTCAGGAGTCACACTTAGGGTTTTTATTTCTTATTTTGTTTTCCCTTTAAAAATAAAACAAAAATAAGTGGCGACTCAGGTTTTTTTTTTCAAAAAAACTCAAGTCTTCACCAAATAAATAAAAAAGCGAGTCATGCTATCGAGTGGGAACACATCATGCAAAATGCGGGGTCTACAATTTGGTTTTTAGAAAATTTGATGGAAATTTTTTGGTGTGTTGTTTTATTGGAAAAAAATATTAGAGATTAAAAATAAAAAAAGTGAAAGAAAATAAAAAAAATAGAATTAAAATTAATAATGTTGTAAAATAAAGGAAGAAATAAAACCACAAAAGGAAAAAAAATTGAAACATGGAGAATAATGAATTTATTTCATTAATAGGTTTTCGTATGCACAAATTTTTAAAGTCCTACAAAATAAGAAAAACTTCAAGAAAAACATCCATTTAATTTTTTTTGTATTGAAATACTTGTAAAGTACAATCTCTGTAGTAATATTCTTCATAAAAGGATATTTTTCTCTAATTCGGTCATTTTGATCACAGTCAAATAGATGACGATGCAAGTATTTTCTTAAACTTGAAGATTAATCAAGGACCTAACATAACTTGTTCCTGAATAACTTTTCTGTGGGACTTGTAAGGATGTCTTGTGAAGTTTTTTTTTTTCTTCCTATAAAGCCTCTTTCCATTATGTTCTTTTTTTTATTCTCTCTATTAAAGAAAATCACTATTATTTATAAGTGAAATTAAATTTAAAATCCCTAATATTTAATTGTTTAATTCAAAGAATTTCAAACTTTGATTTTAGTAACTTATCTTCTTTATTTAAGAAATTTGCTAGATAATATTTATTTTAATTCTCTTTTTGACTTTAATTGAAATATTTGTTTTCTTAATTTAGGAAATTTACCAACTAGATTCTATTAAAGAAATCGTTATTATTATAAGTGAATTAAGAAATTAAATTTAAAATCCCTAATATTTAATTGTTTAATTCAAAGAATTTCAAACTTTGATTTTAGTAACTTATCTTCTTTATTAAGAAATTTGCTAGATAATATTTATTTTAATTCCCTTTTACTTTAATTATTTATTTTGCAAGACTTGATTTTGTAGCGTTTTAGATTTCACAACATGTCACTTTTTAAAATTTCATGCATGTCATGTGTTTAATGTGTATAACTCATCACTTGTCAATCCCAAATTTTGTTGAACTAAAGAGTCACAATTTTGATGATCAATTAATCTAACAAATTTTGTCTACAAATATTTTCATTTCAAGACACAACACATACATGTGTTTGTCATGTTTACAAGATAAAACTTAAAATTAGTCTTATGGGCCTTTGACCTTCTTTCTTTGAATTTTTTTTCAAAGAAATATTTTGGTAGGAATTTTTCCTGTTTTAGAGTATCTCTCTTCCACTTTTTCCTAATACTGTTTTGTAATCTTCCTCTCCTTTCATATAGTATCAAAGAAGACTTTGTGTTACAAGAAAAGTTTTTTATTTGAACATCACTTTTCCATCCTCTCCGATTTGTCATATCTCTCTCTCTCTCTCTCTTTATATTTATATATAGCTCTATTAATCCTATTATACCCTTAGTTAAGGATGTTTCATAAAAGGCATCCATGTAACCACAATTATATGACCAATTATATGCCTTATTTATTATTTTATCCCAAAAATTCTCTTAGGAACTTTTTTGGAAAATGAATTAATTAAATCCAAATTTTTTAAAGATGAATAAATAGGATTATATAAAAAAGACACAAAATATTCCAAGGGCAATAACGTGAAAGACCAAATTTAAACTTTCGTAAGAAGTCCTTAACTCTTGTTGAATTGCATTCCATACTTAAGTGTTTAAGTCTTCACCTATGCAAATTAACTTGCTTTGGATGCATAGTAGTGTCCAACTTTTGACACTTCATTAAAAATTGGAACCATATTTAACACCCATGTAGACAAGTCATACTCTTGACATGAAGCGGCGTTGTATTTTCAGCACTTAATGCTGCTTAAGGGTTAAAGCTTTACTCATGCAAATTGGTTTAGCTTGGATGCTTAATGATGTCCAAATTTTAACACCTAATTAAAATTGGAATCATATTTAATGTTTATGGTTGTCATAGCCTTGATGTGGAGCAATGTTGTATTTTTGGCACATAATGCGATTTGAATGCTAAAGTCCTCACTCATGTGAATTGATTTGCCTTGGATGCATAGTGGTGCCTAAATTTTAATACTCGATTAAAATTGAAAACATATTTAATACCCCATCTAGGCAAGTCATAGCCTTGACATGGAGCAATATTGTATTTTTAGCAATTAATGCAATTTAAGTGCTAAAGTCCCCATTCATGCAAATTGATTTGCCTCAGATGCATAATGGTATCAAACTTTTAATACTTAACTAAAATTAGAAACATATTTAACACCCATGTAAATGTTGGGATAGAACCCTTAAAAGCATGACATGGTGTAACACTAAATGGATTATTTCAGTTCTCTTTTGTCTTTTCCATTCAAGGATGATATCTTCTGTATTGTACATGACTTAGGTGCTTTAGAAATTGCATAGAATATCCAAGTCATAGCTTCCTTGTAAGTAGATGATTTTGTTCATAATTGGTTTATAGACTTACGTAATCTATTTGAGATTGTAGTACATTACCTCATAATTGAAGAGATGTGTAATAATGAGATTGTTGTGCACTACCTCCTAATTGGAGAGATGCGTATGATGATGATGATGTTTTAAATAAAAAAAGTTATAAAATTTAAACAACGTTAAAGGAGTTTTAGTTTTTAAAAAGAAAAATAAAAATAATTAACAAATC
>NC_048437.1:15634942-15729906 GCF_004353265.1 Vitis riparia
TAAGACAATCTTCAATTGAATTTTGCCTCTGTGAAAGTGTTGCGGAGGTAAAGTATTTAAGCTGGAAAAAAAAGACAGATTCTAATAAAAAGGAATCATAAAATTAGAAGTTGAGGAAGGAACCAAGAAATTTCTAGGAAGGAAGGTGGGCACTCTAAAGTCTAACAAATCAACCTTTTTCCTTTTGCTTTCACACTCTTGTCTTCTACCTTGGCATTCATTCACGTGAGAATGCCTTTTTTCATTTTCAATTATTTCTCATTAGCTGTATCCATTTACCCTTGATTTAAGGTGGGGTTCACATGAGCCAAGACCCTACCTCAATCATTAAGCCCATTCTTGAAGCTTTCCTTCACTCTTTTACATTTTCTTTTTATTTTTCTTCTATTTGGTATTCAACAACCAGCGCTTTTGCTTTTGCAATTTTCAGTGTTATTTTGTACATTTTTTTTTTCCTTTTACTAGTCTTGTCTTTAATTTTTTTTTTCTTTCCCAATTGGTATAACAACTAAAGTGTAAAAAATAAACATATGTCAAATCTTAGTGACTCAAATATATATTATGTTATAGATAATTGAGCTTTAATTTGGGTTTTTCTAATATTATAGCAACTTGGTATTCACCCATTGAGTCAAAAAAGCTTGGCCAAAATCCCAAGTAGTAATACCATAGGAGATCATTCTCGTACACTTCAAGTTGAAATTTAAAATCTAATTTGATACTCAAAGTGGATTTCAAAATTTTATTTATTTGGAAATGGTAACATAAATTCAAATTTCTATTTTAAAAAATCATTATGCAAAAAAATTAAAGCCATATATTAAAAATATTATTGTTATGTTTATTATTTTAAAATGCATATTAATTATTTGATGATTTTTTTAATTGAGTATTTGTTTGAAAAGGTAAAGTAAGTTTCTTTTTTCTTAACAAAAATTAAATCATATCACTAATTTTTTTTAGTTATCTAAGTAGCTCCAAATATATTGGTTGAGGCCAAAAAAAAAAAATCTAAATTATATTAATTATTTATTTGTATAAAAAAATTTATTTAGAATTAGTCGTTAATCCTTTAACGAGATGTAACGAGAATCATTTGTTCACCAATGGGCCAAAAAGTAATGAATGAGGGGTGGTCACTTCACAAGGAAAGATTCCTTTGTTGACCAACATGGGTGGCCCATTTTTTGGCATTTTGCCATGTGCATTGTTTGACGGGGCTTGCAAAGAATTATTATTTATTTGAATTATTTATTCACCTGTGGGTCAAAAAGTAATGAATGGGGATGGTTGTCACTTCAGAAGGAAAAGTTCCTTTGTTGGTCCTTTTCTTGGCATTTTCCCGTGTGCATTGTTTGATGGGGCTTGCCGAGAATTATTGTTTATTTTAAATTATATTGTATATGAGTTTCATCTTTAATAAAAGTGGTTTTTAGGACATCATTACTTTCTTATTAATATGATACAAATGTTTACTCATATTGATATCAGCATATCATAAATTTATTTTGAATATAAATATAAATAAGATGATAGCTTATTTAGTTTATAGGTGGGAAGTTGAAGATGTTAATACTTCGTAGGAAATATTAAAATAAATAAATAAAATTTGAAAAAGAGAATATTCTAACCCGTTGTTTCCACATCAACATTGTCCAGTAAATTAAACTTATAATGAGTGCATATGTCATCAAATAAAACACTGAACAACAGGATTTAAAAAAATGGTAATTTTTAAAAATATGTTTCTTAAATATGACAATTCAAAAAAATATTTTTAAATGTATGATAGTTTGCAATAATCTAATTAGAAATTACATTTTAAAAAGATAAATTTAGATGAATTTTAAAATTATTTTTTGAAAAGGAAACTTCAATATTTAACCCAAAGTTGTCTTTCTAAAAGACGACTTCAAATTGATGCCTTAAACAATTGTTGTACATTTGGAAATAGTTTTGAAACTATCATACTTTAATAAATATTTTTAAAATGGTATTTTTTCCAAAATTCAATGAACAATCAATATTCTACCATTGTTGTGGGGAAGATACAAGACAATGTTTGAGCCTTTTCTTTAGTAAAAAGAAAAAGTGAAAGTTAGGTTAACTTTTTGTTATCTTGGAAAATTCTAAGAAGGAACAATGTTTTGTTGATTGACATAGGTGACCTCTTTCTTGGCTTGTTCCCTTGTACATTGTTTTATGGGGGTATGTGAGATTATTGTTTATTTTGAGTTACATCTTAGATGAGTTTTATCTTTAATAATTAGAAATTTTTTCATGGTACTATAATTTTCTTGTGGATGTGATATTATATCATTATATCATAAATTGTTTTGAAAATAAATAGAAATAAAATTACAATTTTATTAGTTTCGTATATGGTAAGATGAAGACATTGATACCATAGTTCTTATAACACAGGTGTTTGCAAAAGTTAAATAAAATTACTTATTCTATAGAATAAATATTTAAAACTCACGAAAAGGATGATTAGCATCTTAAAGTCAACAAGTCAACACATTAAAGATCATTCAATCCTTTTTGTGTTTTTGCAGTTGGCATATTGTCCTTTGATATTAATTCCTTTTCATTTGTGGTTGGCTTTAGCACCAACAAACCAACACTCATTTTTATTTTATTTTTTTAGGAGTCAAGGTCTTTCCATGATTGTTCTCTACTTTTTACATTTCCATTTTCCAATTTTCCCACTCAATAAAAATGTCTTTGATGAAAATTTGCTTGGGTTTCCAAGTAACCTTCTCATACATATGTTCTCAAAATTCAAAACAAAATACAAGGAGTAATTTCTTATTGATGTTTACCATTTACATAGTCCCTCTTTCTACTCTCAAATTATTCAAAAACTAAGGTCACAAGAGAAAATTTATATAAATAAGTTCTTAAAAAAAATTATATAAAACAATTATTAATCAATTTTTTTTCCTTTTTTAAAATACTTATTTTTTAATACCAATACAAGAGCAAAGCTAAAAGAGCATCCAGACATGCCAGCTTTATTAGTATTATGAAATTCAAAATCTCTCTACTTCATATATTGAGGCCTCTCTAGAAAATTGTGAAAGAACATTTAACTAACTACTTGGTGAAGGATTTATATGATTAGTAATTCGAGGAGTGGAAAAAATGAGTATCATGACTTAAATTCAAGGTAGTAGGTAGAATGTCACTACAAATAAACTTATATATTATATTATACCCAACAAAAGGTATATAAAACTTTAATCATGATACAAGAAGAAACATGAAATTTCCACAAAATTTTCAAGAAATTTAGCTTAAAGGGGTAAGGAAACATTGAGTTTCTATAAAATTTTAATGAAATTTCATTCAAAAAGTGGTAATGCTAAGAAATTAACAAGGTTTAAATCCTCAAATGTGCTTTTACATTGAAAGACTCATATTGGAGACAATATTATCCTTCTTAATTATTTCTTTTTTTACCTTTGTCTTTTCATCAATACTATGTGACTAGGATCTCACAAACTTTCCAAAACTTTCTATGAAAGGTGTTGCGGAGGTAAAGTATTTAAGCTGGAGAAAAAAGACGGATTCTAACCAAAAGGAATCATAAAATTAGAAGTTGAGGAAGGAACCAAGAAATTTCTAGGAAGAAAGGTGGGCACTCTAAAGTCTAACAAAACAACCTTTGTCCTTTTGCTTTCACACTCTTGTCTTCTATCTTGGCATTCATTCACATGAGAATATGGCTTTTTCCATTCTGAATCATTTCTCATTAGCTGTATCCATTTACCCTTGATTTAAGGTAGGGTTCACATGAGCCAAGACCCTACCTCAATCATTAAGCCCATTCTTGAAGCTTTCCTTCACTCTTTTACATTTTATTTTTATTTTTCTTCTATTTGGTATTCAACAACCAGCACTTTTGCTTTTGCAATTTTCAGTGTTATTTTGTACATTTTTTTTCCTTTTACTAGTCTTGTCATTAATTTTTTTTTCTTTCCCAATTGGTATAACAACTAAAGTGTAAAAAATAAACATATGTCAACTCTTAGTGACTCAAATATATATTACGTTATAGATAATTGAGCTTTAATTTGGGTTTTTCTAATATTATAGCAACTTACTTGGTATTCACCCATTGAGTAAAAAAAGCTTGGCCAAAATCCCAAGTAGCAATACCATAGGAGATTATTTTCGTACACTTCAAGTTGAAATTTAAAATCTAATTTGATACTCAAAGTGGATTTCAAAATTTTATTTATTTGGAAATGATAACATAAATTCAATTTTCTATTTTAAAAAATCATTATGCATAAAAATTAAAGCCATATATAAAAATATTATTGTTATGTTTATTATTTTAAAATACATATTAATTATGTGATGATTTTTTTAATTGAGTATTTGTTTGAAAAGGTAAAGTAAGCTTCTTTTTTCTTAACAAAAATTAAATCATATCACTAATTTTTTTTAGTTATCTAAGTAGCTCCAAATATATTGGCTGAGGCCAAAAAAAAAATCTAAATTATATTAATTATTTATTTGTATAAAAAAAATTATTTAGAATTAGTTGTTGATCCTTTTATGAGATGTAACGAGAATCATTTGTTCACCAATGGGCCAAAAAGTAATGAATGAGGGTGGTCACTTCACAAGAAAGATTCCTTTGTTGACCAACATGGGTGGCCCATTTTTTGGCATTTTCCTATGTGCATTGTTTTATGGGGCTTGCAAAGAAAATTGGTGTCAATAAGTAATGAATGGGGGGTTGCATTTCAGAAGGAAAGATTCCTTTGTTGACTAACATGGGTGGCCCTTTTCTTGGCATATTCCCATGTGCATTGTTTTGTAGGGCTTGCAAAGAAAATTGGTGCCAACAAGTAATGAATGGGGGGTTGCACTTCACAAGGAAAGATTCTTTTGTTGACCAACATGGGTGGCCCTTTTCTTGGCATTTTCCCGTGTGCATTGTTTGATGGGGCTTGCCGAGAATTATTGTTTATTTTAAATTATATTGTATATGAGTTTCATCTTTAATAAAAGTGTTTTTTAGGACATCATTACTTTCTTATTAATATGATACAAATGTTTACTCATATTGATATCAGCATATCATAAATTTATTTTGAATATGAATATAAATATAAATAAGATGATAGCTTATTTAGTTTATGGGTGGGAAGTTGAAGATGCTAATACATCGTAGGAAAGATTAAAATAAATAAATAAAATTTGAAAAAGTGAATAGTCTAACCCGTTGTTTCCACATCTCCATTGTCCAATAAATTAAACTTATAATGAGTGTATATGTCATAAAATAAAACACTGAACAACAGGATTTTAAAAAAATGGTAATTTTAAAAAATATGTTTTTTAAATATGACAATTCAAAAAAATATTTTTAAATGTACGATAATTTGCAATTATCTAATTAGAAATTACATTTTAAAAAGATAATCTTAGATGAATTTTAAAGTTATTTTTTGAAAAGAAAACTTCAATGTTTAACCCAAAGTTGTCTTTCTAAAAGACGACTTCCAATTGATGCCTTAAAAAATGTTGTAGATTTGGAAATAGTTTTGAAACTATCATATTTTAATAAATATTTTTAAAAATTGTATTTTTAAAAATTAAATGAGGCGGGGCGTGGCGGGGCGGGGCGGGCGGGCGGGTATGATAAATTCCCATACCCCCGTTTAACTTTTTTTGAATTTTAATTTTTTTTAAAAAAATTACTTTTAAAATTTTTTAATTATATTAAAATAAATATATTTTATAAATAATTAAATTATTATATTTTTTTATAACTTATTTTATTAAAAATATTTTATTATTATCTATATATTAAAAATAATAGAATAAAAATTAAATTAAATTAATTTTAAATTATAAATTAAATTTTATATATAATCGGGGTGGGGCGGGGTGGGGTAATACTCGAACCCGCCCCGGGTTTTAAAAAAATTCATAAACTCATCCCAAACCCGTTTATTAAAATTAAACCTCGTCCCAATAGGGACGGGGCGGGTACTCGAAAAGACCCGTCCATTGCCATCCCTAGTTAGAATGTACTTTTCCTTTCTCAATTATTTTAGATGTTGGTGTGCCGTTAGAATCCCTTTTTCTTTTTCAATTATTTCTCATTAGTTGTATCCATTTACCCTTTATGTAAGGTGGGGTTCACATGAACCAAGACCCTACCTCAATCATTAAGCCCATTCTTGAAGCTTTCCTTCACTCTTTTATATTTTACTTTTATTTTTCTTCTATTAGGTATTCAACAACCAACACTTTTGCTTTTGCAATTTTCGATGTTATTTTGTACATTTTTTTCCTTTTACTTTTTTTTTTCTTTAATTTATTTTCTTTCCCATATTAGTATAAAGACTAAAGTGTAAAAAATAAACATATGTCAAATCTTAGTGGCTAGATTTAATTAGGTCATAAGACCCTTGAATGTATATTATTCTTCTATTTGAATAATATATATACCCACTATTAGATAGAAAATATGCCACCCTCAATCAATAAATAAAATGAAAATTTAAATTTTCTTATTAAAACATGAAAATCATATAAAGAGATTGATTTAAAAACATATGCTAGTATTAATTTAGAAAAATTATATACAAAAATTATTTTGAAATTAAGAAAATCTAAAAATTGTTTGATTATTTTCCAAAATTAATTTTATTTTCTCATAGTTTTCCTTTTTTATTTATAAAAAGATCATCTTTAATTTATAAAATTGTACAATATTATTATAAATAAAAATAAATAAATAATTGAATGTATAACATTTTCTAAAAGTAAAATAATAAAAAATTACTACTACGTATAAATATTTTTTTGGTTTGAAGTACTCAGAAAGAAAAATAAGAAAAAAAACTACAATGAAAAAAATATATATAATTGGTATCATGAAAAAAAAGAAAAATAAGAGCTAAATTAGACTCCTTTTAATCGTATAATATATACACAACAAAGCATCAATGAGAGTCCATGCAATGATTACTCATAGAAATTCCATGCTCCATAGACCATAGTTTCATAAAAAATTAGGAGTAAGGTTGATAGTTGTGTTTCTCAAAGAGAGTTATGGGTTTTACTACCAATATAGAATCATTAATTTTTTGGAAACACGGAAAGAATATTACAAATCATGTAACAAAAGGAAAAAAAAGCAAAAATTAATCTTAATGAGTGGGAAGGAAATATAACATTTGCATTAATTTTTCTTTAAAAAAAAGTAATGTTTGAAAGTTAACAAAAGTACCAAATGTTCAAAAAGTGATGAATGGAGAGGTAGGTGACTTTTAAAACAATAGAAGGAAAGAGGTACCAAATAATTCAAAAACACTTTTGTTTCTTTTTTATGATTTTTACATTAACAACTTTATCTTTTACTCTGTTCTTTTTTAAGGTGCAACGATAGCTTGTTCACTTGAATAATCAACATTCTACCATTATTGAAGGCTCCTTTCATTAGTTAAAAGAAAAGGTGAGAGTTGAGTTGGATTTTTGTCATCTTTAAAAATTCCAAGATCGTAAGTGGGTAGAAAATGTGACCAAAAGGACATAGGTGACCCATTTCTTAGCTTTCTATCTTGCTTATTGTCTTATAGGGTTGGGTGAGAATTATTGTTTATTTTGAGTTACATTTTAGATAAGTTTCCTCTTTCCTAAGAGAGTTTTTCATGGTATCATTACTTTCTCGTTGATGTGATACAAATTTTTACTTATATTAATATCATTATATTATAAACTATTTTGAATATAAATATAAATAAGATGATAGTTTAGTTATTAAGTTTCTCATGTGGTAAGACCAAGATACTAAAACTATAATTCTCATCATAAGAAAGGTTGAAAAAATAAATAAAATTTGAAAAAAAAAATACTAAATCTATTTCAACTAACCTCTCACTAACATTTTTCAATCTATCCAAAATTTTGTCATAGGACTCATGTTGTCCAAATGTAATGAGACCTAGATGGTTAGATTTGTTTTTCAAATATACTATTTTTTTTTAAATGGTTTAAGAATCTAGAAATTCAAAATCCTAACCTAGCTAGAATACCAATAACAAAATATCCCTCCTTCATGGTAAATTTCTTATTTCCATGGAGTTATCTCCATCAACCTGACTCAAATATATTACGTTAGAGCGTGATTGAGCTTTAATTTGGGTTCTTCTAATATTATAGCAACTTGGGATTCAACCATTGTGAGTCAAAAAAGCTTGGCCAATATCCCAAGTACTAATCCCATAGGAGATCATTCTCATGCACTTCAAGTTGAAATTTAAAATCTAATTTGATACTTGGAGTGGATTTCAAAATTTTATTTATTTGGAAATGGTAACATAAATTGAAATTTCTATTTAAAAAAAATCATTATGCATAAAAATTAAAGCCATATATTAAAAATAGTATTGTTATGTTTATTATTTTAAAATACATATTAATTATTTGATGATTTTTTAATTGAGTATTTGTTTGAAAAGGTAAGGTAAGCTTCTTTTTCCTTAACAAAAATTATATCATATCACTAAATTTTGTTGGTTATTTAAATAGCTCCAAATATATTGGCCGAGGCAAAAAAGAAAAAAAAATTAAATAATATTAATTATTTATTTATATAAAAAAATTATTTAAAATTAGGTGTTAATCCTTTTATAAGATGTAACGAGAATCATTTGTTCATCAATGGGCCAAAAAGTAATGAATGGGGGGTGGTGACTTTACAAGGAAAGATTCCTTTGTTGACTAACATTGGTGGCCCTTTTCTTTGAATTTTCCCATGTGCATTGTTTTGTGGGGCTCGCAAAGAATTATTGTTTATTTGAATCATTCATTCACCAATGGGTCTAAATGGGGGTGGTGACTTTACAAGGAAAGATTCCTTTGTTGACCAACATTGGTGGCCCTTTTCTTGGAATTTTCCCATGTGCATTGTTTTGTGGGGCTCGCAAAGAATTATTGTTTATTTGAATCATTCATTCACCAATGGGTCAAAAAGTAATGAATAGGGGGTGGTCACTTCACAAGGAAAAATTCCTTCGTTGACCAACATAGGTGGCCTTTCTCTTGGCATTTTCATGTGTGCAGTGTTTTATGGGGCTTGCCAAGAATTATTGTTAATTTTAAATTATATTTTATATGAGTTCCATTTTTAATAAAAGAGTTTTTATGACATCATTATTTTCTTATTAATATGGTACAAATATTTACTCAGATTCACATCAGCATATCATAAATTTATTTTGAATATAAATATAAATAAGATGATAACTTATTTAGTTTATTTGGTGGGAAGTTGAAGATACTAATTCCTAATAGGAAAGATTGAAAAATTAAATAAAATTTGATAAAAAGAATAGTCTAACCCGTTGTTTCCTCCACATCTCCACTTTTCAATAAATTAAACTTATAATGAGTGCATATGTCCACAAATAAAACACTGAAATGAGATTTTTAAAAAATATGTTTTTTTAAATATGATAATTCAAAAAAATATTTTTAAATGTACGATAGTTTGGAATAATCTAATTAGAAATTGCATTTTAAAAAAGATAAGTTTAGATGAATTTTAAAGTTTTTTTTTTGAAAAGCAAACTTCAATATTTAACCTAAAGCTATATTTTTAAAAGATGACTTCCAATTGATGTCTTAAAAAATGTTGTAGATTTGGAAATAGTTTCGAAACTATCATATTTTAATAAATATTTTTAAAATGGTATTTTTTTTTCAAAATCCAATGAACAATCGGTATTCTACCATTGTTGTGAGGAAGATGCATGACAATGTTTGAGCATTTTTTTTAGTAAAAAGAAAAAGTGAGAGTTGAGTTGATTTTTACTCATCTTGAAAAATTCTAAGAAAGAACGGTACTTTGTTGACTGACATAGGTGGCCTCATTCTTGGCATTTTCCCTTGTACATTGTTTTATGGGGCTATGTGAGATTATTGTTTATTTTGAGTTACATCTTAGATGAGTTTTATCTTTAATAATTAGAAAGTTTTTCGTGGTATTATAATTTTCTTGTGGATGTGATACCAATTTTTACTCATATTATATCATTATATCATAAATTGTTTTGAAAATAAATAGAAATAAAATTACAATTTTCTTAGTTTCTTATATGGTAAAATAACACAAGTGTTTCCAAGAGTTAAATAAAATAATTACTTATTCTATAGAATAAATATTTTAAACTCACGGGAAGGACAATTAGCATCTTAAAGTCAACAAGTCAACACATTAAAGATCATTCAATCTTTTTTGTGTTTTTGCAGTTGGCATATTGTCCTTTGATATCAATTCCTTTTCATTTGTGGTTGGCTTTAGTACCAACAAACCGACACTCATTTTTCTTTTACTTCTATTCTTTTTAGGAGTAAAGGTCTTTCCATGATTGTTCTCTATTTTTTGCTTTTCATTTTCTCATTTTCCCACTCAATAACAATGTCATCTTTGATGAAAATTTCTTAGGTTTCCAAGAAACCTTCTCATATATATGTTCTCAAAATTCAAAACAAAATACAAGGAGTAATTTCTTATTGATATTTACCATTTACATAGTCTCTCTTTTTACTCTCAAATTATTTAGAAACTAAGGTCAAAATAGAAAATTTATATAAATAGGTTCTTAAAAAAATTATATAAAACTATTATTAGTGAAAAATTTTCTTTTATTTTTTTAAAACACTTATTTTTAATACCAATACAAGATCAAAACTAAAAGAGTATCCGAACATTCCTAGCTCCTTTACTAGTATTATGAAATTCAAAATCTCTCTACTTGATATATTGAGGCCTCTCTAGAAAATTGTGAAAGAACATTTAACTAACTACTTGGCGAAGGATTTATATGAATAGTAATTTGAGGAGTGGACAAAATGAGTACCATGACTTAAATTCAAGGTAAAAGGTAGAATATAACTACAAATAAACTTATATATATATATATATATATATATATATATATATATATATATATATATATATATATATATATATATATATATATATATTATATTATACCCAACGAAAGGTATAGAAAACTTTAATCTTGCTATAAGAAGAAACATGAAATTTCCACAAAATTTTCAAGAAATTTAGCTTAAAATGGGTAAAGAAACATTAAGTTTCTATAAAATTTTCATGAAATTTCATTCAAAAGTGGTAATGATAAGAAATTAACAAAGTTTAAATCCTCAAATGTGTCTTTACATTGAAGGACTCGTATTGGCAAACAATATTATCCTTCTTAATTATTTATTTATATTTTTTTACTTTTGTCTTTTCATCAATACTATGTGACTAGGATCTCACAAAGTTTGTTGAAAAAAGATAAGGACTTTCTTAGTCTTCTCAGGCAAGGATGAAAATATCGGTAATCACGGATGTATCGGTACTTCGATTTTACGGATATATCGGAGATATATCGGCGGATATTTTGGAAAAAAATATCGGTAAGCTTGAAATTGTTAAAAACTCATGAAAATGTAAGGAAAACCTCATAATAATATAATTAGAAGTATAATAGACATTTTAAAGTTATTTTATTGAAAATTTTGATATATGTATAACATGATTTATCATATTTGATAATAATATCATATGCATCGATAAAAATATGAATTTTATAAGTGTACATTTATTATTAAATTACACCTAATATTATGATATTTGATTATAATATGTCTAATTTTAAAATATATATTAATATTAAAATATGATCCATTTAATTCAATTGTATTAAACAATATAAAATAAATTATGATATATATATATATATATATATATATATAGATATATATTTTAATATTTAATTAATTATTAATGATATTAAAAACATTATGAAGAAAATTATATAATTTTTATATTTTTGGTAATTAATTAAAATATTTTGCATTTAATTATAAAATAATTATAATTAATTTGCTCTTTAAAATATTCTTTTAATATTTTTTTTATACAATGAGTTTAAGTATATATATAAATTTATTGCACATTATATATAAAAGGGCAAGTTAGCCCAGATGGTAATTGGGTGAATCCTAAATCTTTTGGTTTGAGGTTCAAATCCCCTCGGAAGCAAATGGGGGTCATTGTAGCACATTGACCACACTGTAGCGCGTTTGACTTTCGTTGACCCGATACCCTTGGATACACGTCTACTTAGTAGTATTTTTTTTTTTTTTTTATCTATTACAAAAAAAAAAAAATGGATATCCTACAAAACTATAGTATACTTTTACATCTTTTATTACTTTTAATCATGTAGAGTCTATATGCACAAATAATCAAGAATGACAATTAATTATATTTAAAAAATAAAAATAAAAAGAAATTATATCACTATTTATTGCAAACTAATTTATAAAGATTGATATTAGTGGATGGCGAATAAACTAGTCATCCTATCATCTTCAAAATTGTATCTTAGATAATTAAATTAGTGCCACAATTATGAAATGAAAATGTTTCCTTTTTATTTTTTTATGAAATAAAATAAGAAAAGCATTTTTATTTCAATTTCTTCTAATCCTATGAAATGGTTAATATATGTGGTTCATTGCTTTAGATAACATGTATTTAAAGTGAATATATATATATATATATATATTTAGGAAAAGATAAGTCTACTCTCCTCTTATCTTTTTATCTAGTCAATATGATTAAACTTCTTTTCTTTTCTTCCTTTTTTTTTATTTTATTTATTGCAAGTTGTTTTCTTTCTTTAGATGAAGTGGTGTGTCTCATACGATTTTGTAAGACTAAAGACCTTTTTGATTTTTTTCTTCACCAAACATCACAAGTAGTCATATACTTATAGATAATATGCATTTAAAATGAATAAATTTCTTTTACAAAAAAAGAAAAAAAGAAAAGTCTTACTCTTCCCTTATCTTTTGTCTAATCAATTTGATTAAACACTTTCTTTATCTTTTTTCTTTTTCCATCGCAAATTATTTTATTTCATTAGATAAAGTGATGTGTTCCACACGGTTTTGCAAAGCCAAAGACCTTTTGGTTTTTCCCTTATCAAACAACATAAGTAGCCATATGTTTTAGACAACATGTATATAAAGTGAATACATTTCTTTTTTGTTATTTTAAAAAAATATAAGTCTCACTCTTCCCTTCTCTTTTTTTTTAATCAATTTGATTAAACATTTTTTTTTCTTTCATCTTTTTCCATTGCAAGTAATTGGTTTCTTTCATTAGATGAAGTGGTGTGTTCCACACAATTTTGTAAGACCAAGGACCTTTTCAGTTTATTTTATTTTATTTTATTTATTTATTTATACCAAACACTATAAATAGTTATGTGCTTTAGATAACACATATTTAAAGTGAATAATTTTTCCTTTTTTTAATTAAAAAAAATTAAATCTTACTCTTCCCTTGTATTTTTCTCTAGTAAACTTAATTATACATTTTTTTTTTCTCTTTAAAAATCCGTCTACTCCCAAACTCCTAACTAAATCTGTCGACGTCATCTGTATTTTGTTTTTTACAAGCAAACCGGGTTTGCTTTCTCACCGTTTTTCAACCCCCAACATTCCGAGAGATAATTTTAATCTTCATTTATGATCTGGTACTAAGTCCCCACCTCCTCTGCCACCCTCTTTCCTACTGCCTGTTACCCCTAAACAATTCACCTTCCTTCTAGCTTCCATCTTAAAATCCCTTTCTCATACACCTCCATGGGGATGCCCAAATATTCTGTCCCTGTTGCTGGACTTCCTCGTCCATTGAAATGATATCCGCATTCACTACCAAATAAGAACACTCCACAGAAGTTCCATCCACCAAAACCTTGCATAACAGACCCACCCTCTTCCTCTTCGACAACAATTCAGAAAACACTCTCCTCTCCTCAAGAGCTAACCCACCCTCAGAAGGAGGAGAAGAAGAAGAGGCAACCCTTATTTCCATAGAAAAGATAGGGGAAGAAACGACACTTGGAAATCTTTCCACCTCTACCGAAAGGGCCCCGTCCGTGATCAGGCCACTGAACTTCATTTACGAAGGTTGCATCGCCTTAGCTCCAGTCGCAATCTCGCCCCTGCACCATAACGACCTTTGCAAAGAGTCTCTATTAAAAGAAGCCCCATAATCTGAGGGCCCTCCTGGTTCCTTAACCCAACAAGTGAAAATTGCCCAGCCCATTTACTTGGGCTAGGCCCAACAGCCTCCTACTCAAAAGAATAATCCCTCCCCAAACAAACCAAAGGTCCTTTCTTGGCCCAACTTTTCTTACCTTGGCCTCCAAATTAACCCCAAGGCCCGCTCCTCTGAACGCCCCTAGCCCACCTCCTGCTACTCACTCCTCGCCTTGAGCCCTAAAAGAGCCTAATTAAACCCACCTTTTCTTCTCCAGCAGCCTTTTAAGGTCCTATCCAACTAAAAACGTCCCCTCCTACCGTGACCAAATCCTCTTCTTCAGATATCAGCCCTCTACCTCTTTTTCCCAATCCATAGATGACATGTCCCCTATGTCAACTTGCTCATCTAAAGCTAGGAGCCTAGGACTCCCACTCTGGAGTCAGCCTGTGATTCCCTCTCCTCTTCGTCCCTGCCCAACTGTCCATTATTTCCCAGTCCCTACCTAAAACAACCATGAGGGAACTTCCCCCCACACCTGAACACCATAAATGTAAGGGCAGCCCCACAATACTGAACTAAATCGTCCTTTGCATGCACCCCACTTCAATAGCATCTGGCCTCTGGGGCCCATCTATCCAACTACAATAACTTATTTTCAAAAGTCTTTGGGCCTAAGGAGAGTGCCTTCTCTATATCCACAGCCTCAACGAAATCCATGAGAAAAAGGGCACCCCCCCAGAAGTGAAAGCTTCACATTACCTCTCAGATTCCAATGACCTCAACGCCCACCACTTCAGTAAGGACAAGTCTGGAACTGAATTAGAAAAGTCCCCCATCATCCCACTAAACCTCTACTTCAAATGGCTTTGAATCCACAACAAACTAACATTCCCCTCCTCTCTTATTGTTCATCCATTTTTTAAGAAACTCATTTCAGCAAAAGAAAACTGAGCCAAAAAAAAAATCATAAACCCTAAACTTCATAAACAATTAAAAGAACCAAAACAACCAAACCAAAAGGCACAGAATCACACACTCTTGAATGAATCAAAGATCCATAAAACCTAAACCCTAGAAAAATAAGCACAACATGAAATAAATGAAGAAAATAAGAATACAAATAAAAGAGATAATATTAAAGAGAAGACTTGGCCCTTGACTTTGAGATGGATGAGAGTCGATTGATGGCAGGTTTCTGGTTGGTGACACAGGACATTTCATTGAATTTGGAGAAGTTTTGGTTCGATATTCGAGTGGAATGTGGCAAACCAAGGGAACTAGACTTCCTTAAGTTTTACTAGTAGAGAGCTTTTGTAACTTTTCTTTGTTTTCGTTTCCTTTCAGTGCTTTTTTTTTTTAAAAAAAAAAACCATAATTTTAAAAAGATTTTTTAAAATACCACACTTTAAAAAATATTTCATGACACTTTGTGTCGCCACATAAATTTTAGTGTGTTTTGCTAAAGTCATAATTTGAAGACATGATTTTAGTGCATTTTGCTAAAGTCATAACTTGAAGACATAATTTTAGTGTATTTTATTAAAACTATATCTTCAAGATACAATTTCAATGTAAAAAAAAAAATGAAGATTTTGTCAAAATAAACAATAATTATAATAATAATAATAATAATACACTAAATATGAAATTTATGTATTTTTTATTTTTTGCATTTCTTTTCAAAATTTTATTTAATTATTTAAATTTGTATAAAATTACAAATGGATCAAGACAATGAATTTATGAAAATAATTAAGTTTATTTATTTTAAATTTTTTAAATTTATTTATTTTTGGTTGCTTTTTCTTTGTTGGTATTCTTCCAAAGTAAATCTCTATAAACAAACGAATTGCAACCTTCATGCTATTTTTAACATTAATTTCATGTGTATAAAATAATTATAAAAAAAATTAATTTTTTTTAAAAACCATAAAAAAAGGAAAGCAATAAAAATTAAAAAAACATAAAAAAAATTAATTTAAACAAAAATATATCAAAAGAAAAAGTAGGAAAAAAATAAATGAAATAAAATGAAATGAAGTCATATCCTAAACATAGAATTTCATGATAATGTACTAAAATCGAGTTTTCAAAACATCATTTTAAGAGTAATATGCTAAAATCATGTCTTGAAAACACACCTTCATAACGATCCATTGAAATTGTGTCTTCAAAACACAATTTTAAGATAAGTTGTGATATGATGCTTTTGATAAAACTTATGAAACACAAAGTGTCGTAATTTTGTCGGTATTTTTGAAACTACCAATTTTTACACATAATTTTTTTAAATTTACCATAAATTTATAAAAAAAATCCCATGAGGGACTGGAGAGATGCATGGTACGAGGCTAGGAGTAGAAACTTCTAGACGTAAATCTGATTTCAAATTAGAGGCTATTTTTTAAAAACCAGGAAATCAAAATTATTTCTAGTAGTGGAAAATGCACTAAAATGATACACAATCGCCCATATTTCATTTCTAGTAGAAAAAAAATTCCAATTTAGGTATATAACTAGTGATAAAATTAATTGAATCTTAAGAAACCCATTTTAGTTAATTAATCAATAAGAATTTTAATTTAATCCTAGGCTATGTTTGGTTATGAGAATATTTGAGGAAAAATACAATGGAAAGAAAAATGGAAAGAAAATAGACAAGAAAAGTATAAGAAAAGAAAAGTAAAGAAAAATAAAAAATAAATAAATTTAGAAATAATAAATTATTTTTATATGTTATTTTAAATTTGATTAATTTATTTTTAACTATTTGATAGAAAGATTAAATAATTTGAAAACACACTAGTTTCTAACTTATTTTAAATTTTAATTATATTTGTATATATATATATATATATATATATATATATATATATATATTTGTATTTTTTGGAGAACAATCAAATATGAGAAAATTAGGGTTTATTGGGTAACTGTTTTTAAAAACAAGTCTGAAAAATAGTTTTTAAGAAAAGTTTTTAAAAATTGTTCTTTGATTTTTATAAAACAAAAGTCTATTTATAAACCTAAAATGTTTTTAACCTATTTTTACTATTTTTAAATATGTTTTAAAAATGATTTTTATATGTGGTGTTTTATTTTTAATCCTTGTACATGT
This sequence comes from Vitis riparia, assembly GCF_004353265.1. Taxonomy (NCBI): domain Eukaryota; kingdom Viridiplantae; phylum Streptophyta; class Magnoliopsida; order Vitales; family Vitaceae; genus Vitis; species Vitis riparia. Next base: position 15,652,168 of record NC_048437.1, read on the forward strand.
TTATATAATTATTTTTTTAAATAGCTCTTAAAAAACAACAAAAAATAATAAAAAAATATTATCTGAAAACACCATATTTTCTATTTTTAAGATAAAAAAAATAGAAAACAAAAAATAGTTTTTTTATTGTTAAACATATTTTCTATGTTTTATGTTTTAAAGAACAGAAAACTGTTCTAAAAAACAATTCCCAAACGGACCCTTATTTTCCTTAACATTTTTTTTCTTTCTTTAATATTTCTTGAGAACAAATAAGTTCTTGTGTGATAACTGTTTTTTAAAACAGTTTTAAAAAATATGGTTTTTAAAAACAGTTTTTGAAAATATAGTTTTTAAAAACAGTTTTTGAAAATTGTTCTCTGATGTTTTGTACAACAAAAGTTTGTTTGAGAATCTAAAATTGTTTTTAACCTGTTTTTAATATTTTTAAATATGTTTTTAAAATAATTTTTATGTCCATAACTTTACTTTTAATCATTATATATGTTTCTATAATTATTCTTTAAAACAACTTTAAAAAAATAACTAAAAACAACTAAAAGAAGTTCTTTAAAAACACCCTATTTTCTGTTTTCTAAGAATAGAAAACAGATAATAGTTTCTGATTGTCAAACATGTTTTTCAGCTTTTTTTTGTTATAAAAAAATAGAAAATTGTTCTTGAAAATAGTTGCCAAACAGGGCCTTAATGTTTTTCAGTTTTCTTAAAAATACTTACTTTTACCTTTAAAACTAACATATATTTTCAATTAAAATTTTTCTCATCTCCCCATTGGTTTGAGTTAAATTCAGTTAACAATCATAATTTTGAAATTTCAATAAATACCTCATTGTGGACCCACATTTTTCATGTAAGTCCCCACTCGACGGCGAGACTCATTTGTTATTTATTTATTTGGTGAAAAATATGATTTTTATAAAAGACTTGGAATCACTACTATTTTTGTTTTATTTTTAAGGAAAAACAAAATAAAAAAGAAAACTCTAAGTATGACTCCTTATTTGGAAATGACGGTTTGTGGAAAACCAAAGTCGAGTCCGGGAGTCAAGTTACTTATTGAGAAGGTATGGTAAAAGATTGTAGCGCCCTTTTAAGCCCCTAAAAACGGGTCTCTACTAAATAAGGTGAAGCAAGTGTGACAATTGATAAAGAAATCAATGGATATCAATGAAATGATCAAATAATAAAATGAATCATGCATAAGAATAAATAAAGTAGGAGTGAGATTGTACCTTAGCAATAAGTAATAGTGCATTATCATGAAACGGGATTAGTGCATAATAATGAATACAAAATATATCGCATGTGTCATAAAACAGAGTAAGAAATCATTAATGGCCATTATGCATTTCACTCATATCATTTTTAAAGAAAATGTCATGGATGTTGGGCCTCGCCAAAGCACAATTGATTTTGCATGAATTAATCCCACAAATTCCATTATTTTGGAATTTTGAAAAAAAAATTCATTCATGCTTATTAAAAAAACATAAAAATCAACGAAAAATTATGAAAGTGGTTACCTAAAAGAAAATGTAACCATTTTATTAAAAACATGATTTTTGGTGACTTTAAACCCTAAGGAATGAAGAAGAAAATAAATGACCTAAAATTATTTGAAAATCGGTGTGAAATTAAAATTATTTGAAAATTGAAAATTTGAAAATTTGAAAATTGGAGTTTTGAAAATTAGAGTTTTGAAAATTATTTGAAAATTAGAGTTTTGAAAATTAATTTTTTTTTTAAAAAAAAAAGACTGAAGTTCTGAAAATTATTTGGAAATTGGAGTTTTGAAAATTAAATTTTGACATCAAAAGATGAAGAATTAAGAGGATGACACTTGGCCTTTGGGGTAGTGCACTAGAGGGTGGCCATGCATAGCCATGTGGGAGTGAGTCTCGGGGTAGAGAGATGTTGGCAGTGATGGGTGAAACTTTGGTGTACTACTGAAACTTCGTTAGATCAAAGCATCAAGTAGCTGCAACCTCTTCATAAATCCAAGCTTTCATTACAGTTGAAAGGTGATGGAAATCTCCATTAAAATCAAGCTTTCATCACGGCTCAAAATGGTATATAAAGTTCAAGAGCATTGTCCACTAAAACACGCACTCATGCAACCATATATTCTACATTATTTCAGCCACCAGAGAACCATTTGATGGCTACCACTTTCAACCATTAAGCTTCCATATTGTATCCACTTTAAACAATTGCAAGAATTCTCCATTATGAAACCACAACTTCCTTAATGTTCAGCCATAAGAATCTTCATAATGCAGCCAAAATTTCCCCTTAACTCCACTGAAAATTCAGTGCAGCCACCGAAATTCATCTTTTTAACATTGAAAATTTAGCCACATTCTCTATTGAAACACGCATTGAAATTTGGCTACATTCCCTCACCGGATTCTCACCATAAAAACCACCATATGCGGCCCACAATATCACCTGAACTCCACTGAAAATTCAGTCGCCAATACACCTTATGTAGCCACTGAAATTCATCTTTTTAACATTGAAAATTCAGCCACATTCTTTTTTAAAACACGCATTGAAATTCAACTACATTCCTTCACCAAATTCTCACCATAAAAACCACCATATTTGGCCCACAATATCACCTGAACTCCATTAAAAATTCAGTCTCCAAGAATCCACCAACAACAATAAAAATTGAGCAAGTTTTGGTTAGCTTCAGCAAGCACAAGTGGAATAATCGAACTCCACTTTTAGCAAATAAAAAAAAATAAATCTCATTCTCTCCAACCATAGCCTTGTCTCCATCATGAAATTCTACACTTGTAGCAATTAAAATTTGGCAACCTTTAAGTTTGTAGATAACATATGACCAGATGGGAAGCTATCAAAATATTCACAGCCATCATTCGAACCAGAAATTCGTACCAAGCCTTCAAATCCCCAACCAATATTTGGAACTAATAAATTGAAGCACAATTACAATCACAGAAATCCTCCATTAAGTTCATTTCCTCCCATGACCTCACTCCTCCAGTCCCAACAACTTGGCCATTGATGATATCATCCCACCATCAACAGGAAACAAAGTAATAAACATAGAAGAATAAAAAACATGAAAAACATAGTATGAGCTTAGCTCTATTTCATGGATTGTTAAAGAGTTAGGAACAGATGGAATTAACAAAGAATGCAAGCATGATTCTTATATATCAAATCCATGGAAAGACCAATGTATCGGGTGTCTACAAAAGAAAACAAAAATACCAAAATAAAGCCAAAATAGAGCATACATGTAGAGAGTCAGATTCGGCAAAACAAACGTGTGACCCTTCATGTCCACACCAATAAAAAAACAATGCTAAAAAAAGTAGCTGAAAATGAGAATGAAACAGTGTGAAAATGAGAGACAAAAAGCTCACAATAGCCTTACTTGGAATGCTCCCTCATAACCAAGAGTCGCATGGCTTCCAGCTCTACTTTCTTTTTTATGAATCAACAAGATCCCCTCTCATCGTTTGTTTTTCTCCTTCTAAACCTAGACTTTTTTCCTGCAACTTCTCAGACCCCCCTTCCTAGCTGGTACTCACTCCATTTTCTTTATTCATCCCTCCTGACACCCAACTCATCCCTCTATTCTTGCTTCCCATCCAAGCCTCTACCAGCTCTATTGCTTACCTTCTACTCCACTGCTCCCCATTCAGAAAATGTCTCCATCTTAACCACCACCATGACAAGGTAGTAGTGTCCTTGGCCATCCATACAGCTTGCTCACCTATGGGAGTCGTCCCCTACTCCTAAATGAAATGCCCAGCTCACTCTCGGGTGGCTAACAAGTGGTGATAGGAAAAACAAAAACAAAAATGAAAACAAGTGTCTCTTAGTTCAAAAAGAGGGGTCTACACTCATCCCTTGAGATTTAGTGTAAATATACTATGTCATCATTGATTTTAAATTTCTTCACTTAACACGCTTGCCCTATAGATGTTTTTTATATATAAAATTTATTTTGTTTTAGAAAATAAATTTTATTTCTTTGGAGAATTCCTAAATACACCCAAAATCTCTCTAAAAAATAAATTTTATATACAAAATAAATTTATAAGATGTTGTCATGAAAATTGTAAAAGAAAAGGAATAATAGATATATCATGAAATTTCAAATTAATCATGTAGTAAGCCCAAACCTCAAGATATGTGAATGAAATTAACTCATTTTCTAAATAACACGACAATTTATTCATTTCAAATTTGTTTAAATACACACTTAAATTCAAAAATACTTATTTAACCTTGCATTATTTCAAAGGATATAAATCCAATAGTTAAATTTTACTTATAAATAGTTAATATTTTGTGAAAAATCCATTAATGGAATTTTTTTGCAAAATTTTAGTTACATATTGTTTCCTTTTCCTAAAAATGAGTTTATTAAAAGTTTGTTTTTCTTTATGATTCCATTTATAAGACAACTTTTCATTTTTTTTTATTATACTTCCAATTTTCAATTCGAAATTGAGTAAATTCCAATTAAAAAAAAAAAAGAGTTTTCACACACTCGTGTAAAAATAATTATAAAATAGGAACTCATTAAAAATAATTCAAGTTTCATGTACTTATTAGTCAAAAGTAGTACTTATATCATTAAAAGGTAGCGCCTAAATGGTCAAAGGTACCACCTTTGACAAAATAATAATAATAATAATAAACCATGAGATACTAATTATTTTTAGATATATCTTTGAAATTAGTATTTTATAAACTTATTCCCATTTTATTTTATTTTTTTCGTAAACACACTTTTCCCTTATAAAAAAATATTTTAAAAGCAATTTTAAGGGGAAAAAAATCAAATAAGGTTTGGATAAGAAATAGTTTGTCATAAATAAAAATTTATAAAGTACTTAGAAATATGATTTGTATAGTATTTTGATTATTTTTTTTGCATCCATGTTAACTTGAAAATTTGCTTTTCTCATATGTAAGTATATTTATAAAAGCACATTCATCATTCTCCATTACTAAACAATATTGTAATAATTGATAATTTTTATAAAAATAATTAATAAATTTTGAAAGAATTTTATTGTTACACAAATTTAATAATGGGTTATTTGATTAAAAAAGTCATTCAAAACCCAATTTTAGAAATCTAACCCTCCGTCTCTTTTTTATCATATTTTAACAAAAATGCCCTTATTCTTTTCTTATTAAAAATAACTTTTTCTTTTAAAACCTATAAGTAAATACTTGAAATAGTCAATGACATTTATGTCAAAATTCTTCAAAGTAAAAATATGAAAGATGTTAAATTTACAAATACGAGGATTATTTCATCCCTTTTATCCAATTAATTTTGAAGTATTTTAAATATTATTTGGGAGAAGTTTTTAAATAATTAAATAATAATTATTATTATTGTTTTATATTTTAGAGAAGCGGGGAGACTCACAATTTTCCTTAAGGTTATGTTTGGTTCCCAAAAAACATTAAGGAAAGAAAAAAAAAAATTTTAAAATAACTTTTTCATGTTTAGCTTCATTATATATAAAAAATACAAAAATAAAATAAAATAAAATATTGATAGAAATTTATGCATTTTAAAATTATTTAATGCTTATATGATGGGAGAGAACAAGTGAAATGAATTCGAAGAAGGGTATAGAAATAATTTATTAACTTTTTATTTTTGTTTTTTCTTTTCTTCCACTTTTCCTCCCTCACATTTTCCTTCAAAATTTCTAGGAACCAAACATAGTAGAAAAAGTAAAATTTTGTTTTATTAATTTTAAAAATATTAAATTATCATTAACTTTTTGAAATACAATTTTTAAACATAAATCTAATAAAAGTAAAAGTAAAAAAACTATCTTAAATAGGGGTTTTAGGAGAAAATAATTCCAAAAGAATAGAAAATGTTACCATATACATAATGAGAAAATAAAGGCTAATCTCAAATGATAAAAACACCCAAGAGGGGGGGGGGGGGGGAGGTGAATTGGGTTTTTAAAAATTCTTTTTAAACACAACAAATTTAAGCACAATAGAAGCAAGTAAATAGAGATAGAGTTAGAGAAATCAAACTCGGATTTTATAGTGGTTCAATACTTCCTTACCTACGTTCACTCTCCTCAAGTTCCTAACCGAGTGAGGGTTCCACTAGGTTGAAGCTTCAACCAAGCTTCTAATCTCCTTTACACTTGGATTCCGGCTCCAATGGGCTCTTATACAATCTCTTCAAGATTTAACTCACTTGAAGACTTCGACACTCAATTTACAAGAATGAACTTCTCTCAACCTAGCTCAATAATAGCTTAAATACAAATCAAAGCTAGGATGAATCACAAAGGTGCACTAAGGATATGCAAGGGAAGATTTAATGCACCAAGAAAGAAATGAGAGCTTTTAAGGTAAGAACAAGTGGGTAGACAAATAAATGCAAATGTTCTATATATCATAAATGAAGTAAAGCTCTCTATTTATAGGTTCTAACCTCAAGAGCCAAGAAAAACAAAAAGCAGCCTCAACCGGTCGAGCTGGGGGTTGATCGAATCACCAATCGTTGGAGCATTTAATGCTTTGGGAGGTTATCGTTGCTTCAACCAGACTTCGACCAGAAGTTGACCGGCAAGGAAGATACCTCAACCGGAAAGGAAAGGCTACTGGAAGAGAGAGAGTGTTTTTTGCACTCTTCGATCGGACCTTGACTGGGCAAAAGAAACCGGTTGACTGGTATCCTGGCCGGTTGAGCCTGTTGGCCAGTGCCTCGATCGGTTCACCATTTTGGCCTTGAAAACCTATCTTTTTCTAGTCTTTTTCTCTTCTAATACTTAGGCAAGGTCTTTAGGTAAATTAATATGTCAATTTTAAAAGGATTTGCCTAAGGTACGTTTGATAAAACTCGGGTTTTAATGAAACAATAACTTTAAAGAATAAACCGAGTTTTTCAAAGATGCATGAAATGATATGTAAAACCTAAGTGCATCCATGCATTCATTTTACATTTGTTTCCTATGATTAAAGGTCTTCCAAACGTCTTGATCTTGCATCTATTAGGTCCTTTGATGTATTTCCAAATTAATACCTGAGATTCTTTACAATTCAAACCAATTAGTAACTTAACCATGGTTTATTATCATCAAAACTTGATTAGGAGAACCCTTGGGCTAACACATAATAGTCACAATCGTCAAATAACAATCATAATTACTGAAAAATAATCATAATTGTAACAATAGTCATAGGTATGAGACACTAAGACACTAAAAAATTTCTAGGAGCCTTATTTCGGCAACTTGGAAATACGAATTGCAACATGGAGGTTTGTGTCTAAATATTTTGTACATGAGACATGTGTTAACCTTATCCTATATTGGTACACCTGATATTCCTATTTAGATGCAATGTAAGTCCCCAAAGTAAGAAATAGTTGGTCACATCGATCCCTATCGACTAAGTTGATATGGGTTCATAGTTGTAGGACAATAATTATTATTGTTGGACACTAATCATTTAACGACATTGTGGACCCCGCATTTCGGCTCAATGCGTTTCCCACTCGATGGCGAGCTCGATTTTCATTTTGAAAAATTGGTTTTATTTGATTAAGAAAACTGACTTGGAGTCGCCACTTATTTTTGTTTTATTTTTAAAAGGGTAAACAAAATAAGAAAGAAAAACCCTAAGTGTGACTCCTTATTTTGGAAAAGGCGGCCTGTGAAAAATCGGATCGGGTTCGGGGGTCAGGTTACTTATCGGGAAGGTACGGTAAAGACCGTAGCACCCCTCTAAGTCCCTAAAGTCGGGTCTCTACTAATAAAATGAAGCAATCATGACAATTGATGAGGGAATCAATGAATACTCAGAGTGATCATGCACATGTGAGGATTAGAAACAAGCATAGAGAATTACAAGAATGAGAGCGGACACGTACCTAGGTGATGAGTCACCATGCGCTATCAAGAAATGGGGTTAGTGTACAATAACAAGATGAATATACGTGTATCACAAAGCAGATCAAATCAATCACGCATGTCAATCGGAACAATCAATCAATCAATCAATCATAAATCACATGTGTGGGGCCCCCACCAAAGCCCGTTTATTTTGCATGAATTAATTCCATAAATCCCATTATTCAGAATTACGGAATTGAATCTATGCTTACTTTAAAATATTTTAAATGTGAAGAAGACTTGCCGAAGAGAAAATGGCAACGAATTTTATTGAAAACGGGACTCTTGAATGATTCTAAAAAAAATCCTAAAGATGAAAATTAAAAATGAATAAATAAATAAATAAATTATTTAATAAAAATGAAGTTTGGAAAAATTAAAAAGAAAACTAGAATCCAAGAATTTATGCGGAATATGGGGGTGCAGGGAATTATTTTGAAATTCTGAGATGAGGAAATAATAAAGAAAGAAATAAAAATAATAAAATAATAATAATAAAAATAAATAAATAAATAGTAAAATAAAATAGATAAATAAACAAGAAAGGCACGTGACCTAAAGCTGCACGTGAAAGGTGGCCATGCAAAGCTTCCACCAGTGAGGTTTGATTGGACGCCTCCCCTCAAGACCTGCCCTAATCACCAAGGCACCCTTCATTCTTCAAACCATGGAACAATTCATATGCCTTGTCAATGCTTCCACACTTTGCATACAAGTCAAATAAAGCAGCAGCCCAATAACCATCCACAAAGACACGGTTCAGTGACGGCAACTGCATCTGTTGCTCCTGGATTCTACTTTTCTTAAAGAGAGGGCCGAACGGCGAAGAGGACACTGATGATTCCATAGCCCAAGAATCGTTTGAGCTATCACAGCTGAAATATACATCCATCACACCATTTGGGCTGCTAGGAATTTTGGTGTACCTGCGCTTGTGGGGGTTGTCTTGAGCATAGAAATGGGTGTTTGACCAGTCAACATCTGGGAAGGCAAAGGTTGATGCAAAAAGGTGGCCATGCACACTTGCCTGTAGAGTGGGCCCAAAGAGTGAGTTCTGAAATTGGCTTTAGTTGCAGGCACTCCTTTCATTATGTGGATGTGATCAATCCGCCCAATCTCTGCATCGAACATGATTGGCATAAACCATTCCCGTCTTTCCTCACTTAGAAGTTTCATCCCAATAGTTCTGGTATAGCTCTGAATCAAGGGCTCTCCAAATTCGTTCCTCCAAGGGGCACTCCATATATTTTACCTCCCTCATGCTTGTCCCATCCACCAACAATCAGACCAGTTTGTAGCATATTCTTATTATTGTATGATATTAACCTGACAAGGTTTGCAGCAACCTTGACAGTGGCAGGTTGCCCAAGCTGTATAGTGTGCTGATGGAGATAGTAACGCACATAATCAGATAAAATTTGAGAATCTGCCGCCGATCCAGAATGACACAAGTAGACATTATCAGTCAGCTGCGTAATCTTGTCGGATGCTCGATTCGCAACATAAACTCCGGTGCTAGTTCGAGAATCGGCGCCAAGAACGACGCCTCCGTTGTAGGTGACACCGATGATGGTGGTGCCCATGGAATGAGGTTGATTGAGATGGTCCATTTTTAGAATCCCCGAAATCACAAAACCCTAGAAATGGAAGAAGAGTTGAGCTTTCTTGTCTGTCAAGCCACTGTATTTGGTGTTCCCATCTTCGTCTAAATGCGTGTAGAACAGTAGAGAGGTTGCAAAGTTCATTCACGCTTACTTTTTCCTGCCGCAAATATGGTACCAGAATCCTTCTCGTGCTCTGGGCTTCTAATCATAGGAAGAAGGGGTGGCATCCATCTTAGTGTAAGTCTCACAAACTCTAAGCCTTTGGCTATCTCTCTGGTAATCTGAGTTGTGTCCAAGGAGAGATATCCAAGGAGAGATGTCCAAGGACGCCAAATGCATATATTAAATCCAGAAGCTGTTAAGGCTCGTCACTAAGCCTTCAAAAGTCAGTGCTGAAGGAGCATCAAAGGCAACTATGGAAGACAATGGGGAAGAAGATCTGAATATACCCAAATACGCCAACTGAAGTGCCAATATCCATTGGGTTTAGATATCTCTAGCAAGCTAGATTAGACAACAATTTATTAACTATTGCTAGATGCCCTCTTGTTGCTGCGGATATAAGAGGTGTTGCATTTGATTGGCCCACTATTTTGCTTATCTCTGGGTCATAGTCCAATAGCACTTCAACGATTACTTTGTGACCTTTACTTGCAACAATACGTAAAGCATCAAATCCAGATTGATTCTTCATGGCAATGCCCTCTTTAGTAGAGTACTTCAATAACTCTTTTACCACATTCAGATGTTCCTTCTCTGCAGCAGTAAACAATGTTGTCTTCCCCAACTCATTCACTTCGTCCACAACTGTAGCCCGAATCTCTGCCACCTCAGCATCAAAATCTGCCCAGCTCAATGCCAAAATCTGCCCAGCTCAATGTCCCCGTCATCTGAGCATCTACCTTGCCCAGAATCTGCTCCACTGCCTCCAAGTCCCCACACGCAGGGGCCAAATGTCGCCGTATCATTGCAATACAGATTTTTCACACCTGAAAAACTTGACTCACTCTTTGCCAAATCAAAATGTGGGAATTCCTCATCTGGACCTTCAGAAATACTCTATATATAAACACGTCCGTCAATGCTTGCCCTAGCTGGAAGAGGAGGTTGCTGCAGGACAGGGTATCCCATGGTTCACATGATGCTTCATGCACTTACAGCACACGAACTGACGCATAGGGCGGCGGCGATACTGGCCGTGACCTCCATGAAGTCGAAAGCCTCGGCATTAATCCTTTCTGACAGGAACCCTTGCTGATGAGCAAAATCTGGGATTATTTGGGGATTTAAGTTGACGCCAGTGAGGGAAAACGAGAGAGGGGAGAGAGAGAGATGATTGGGTGTGAGAAGAATAATATATGGCTAGGTATGGGACTTCATGCATGTGGGGATGAGGTTAAATGGGTAAAGAATGAGTGGTGGACGAAGGGTATGAGCGTGAAAGGTTGGGTGGGTGTGAAAGGGAATGGATGATGAATGGTGCAATAGGATGGGTATACGGTGGGGTTGCCATCAGTGAAAATAACAGCGGGAGATGATGGGATAGGTAAGGTGGAGTATGAGGATGCAAGGAATGAGGGGTGAATGGTGAATATGAAAGGCATGCGATCTCATGGATGAGGTGTAGCCACGGGTAGAGAGAGGAGGTAAGAAATGTGGGTAATACGGGTATGAAAACAATGGGTTTGGTGGCCTTGAGCTCATGTAGCATGGATTGGCTGTGGGTACATGTAGCTATGGATGAACACTAGTGTAGAAATGGTGAAGAAAGAGAGAGAAAGAGAGTGGTGGGTACGTGACGTGGTATAGAAATGGGCATGGGGAATATGATGAATGTAGGATTATGTGTATGGGTGTAGTGGGCTTTAAAAATATGGGTATGGACGAGGCATGAATAAGCTTAGAGAGAGAAAAGTGGCAAGGAAAAAAACTGGTAAGCTGGGTATTGGAAGTGGGTCCGAAGCTGAAGGTGGTGGGTATCCTTGATGAAAAGAAGGACAAAGGGTGATGAAGAATGGGGAATCTTTTCCATAATATATTCACACACGACATCAATATTATCTTTCAGCTGTGCAGAAATTGGTACTATGCAACAGTTCCCTGAATAAATTTCTGAATCGCTTCATGCTGGTTGATGACTACATTTTCCTGAATGAGATCAACTTCACTTTGAAGAATTATAATACGCTGAAGACGCATTATTTCGACAGCAGCCCGATGCTCTGCAGTTTGCGACTGTAGACAGCTTTCATTAGCAGCTATAAGAAGTAACGCCCCATCCATAATAGTCGCTCCATCAAGCATTGCAGCCATGATAATATCATGCCCCGGACAATCTACAAAGGACACATGTCGTAGCAACTTCATCCTTCAGCTTGCTCAAATCTGGCTCCATGATAACCTCTCTAAGGCCCATTTATGTGCAAAAGGTCCTCTGTCTCTGGAAACACACTCCACAAAACCATTCTCTGGTCCCAAACTTTAGAAACTGAGCCCATATGAAAACCAACAGCTCATGCTGCCAAAACTCTTCTTCTCGAGAGTACAGATGGTCACCGGGAGCAGAGGACAAATGACAGAGGAGCAAGCATAAAAACAGAGCATCAAATGAACTAAAACAACTTTAACTCAACCTCATCTCATACAGAAATCAATGGGCTTGTATATAGGTGGAAAAAAAAACCAAGTGGGAATAAGATCCAAAGGTATGACTCAAAACACCCAAAGGAGAGCTAAAAAGGAATTAGAACACTCTCTAACAAAAATCACATGAAAAACCAAGCACAGATTTATTAATATAGTTACAGCAACCCAAAGAAAATCAATGGCAATCAATACATGGTTTAGAAAACGCACCTGTCTCCTTTCTTGCCTCTATTCCCGTTTTCCCTTCCTCCCAATGCTACTCTCAAAAAGCTCTCTCTCAAAGATATCTCTGAAACAAACAATGGAGACACCACCACCTCCTATAGCTCCGGCAGCCTCTCCTCTCTCAAGTCCCCTGCTCTCTGTAATAGAAACGCCGCTCTCTACAGATCCTCTCAGTCACAAGCCTGCCTCCGGTCTCAACCTCTCTCTGTTTTTCTCTCCTCTTCGCTCTCTCTTACTACCAGACTTGCTCCTTCTCCTTTTTCTCTCTCACCTCCCCCAACTAAACTCTCTAAAAAAAACCTGCTCTGTTTTTCTCTCACCAGCAGTCTCCAAAAAGCAAACCTCTCCTGTGAAAGCCCTATCTTCTCTCAGGTTCTCTCTTCTCAAGCCAACAGCCAGCCCCAAGAAAAATCCTTTTTCCTCTAGCTCCTCTCCTCTAAGCCTTTACTCCGTAGTCCCTCTAAGCACCAGGAATACTCTCCCTCTCCTAGCCCTCTACCGCACGTCCAAAAAGCCTGCACCAAAAAGCACCACCACCTCCAGCTGCCAGAGACGCTCCTCCATAACGGCTTCCAGATTGCCATGCAACGTGTCACCTTTTGGTTGCTCCTCAATTCCACTACCTGATTCTTCAGCAACCAGCCAGGAAACGACACGTGGCCTCCTGAAATCCGGACATTTGGCAAAACAGGTTGTATGAAATGCACCCCATCATGGGGGTCTACAGACATGTTCTCGATCATGTAAATATTGTCTACTTTAAGTTTAACAAGTCATTGTGATTTTATAACACATCTTAAAATTAAAAGGAGTTCATATATATAGTGTCAACAACTTTTTTTTGTATTCGATGTAAGATATTACAATCACCTCCCCTCTCTCCCTCATGCAAACACAACATCTTTGTTATGCTTGATTCTAGTTGGGGTTCTCTCAATAACTAAAAAATATATCATGTCTGAATCTAACTAGGGTCATGGTGGTGGGGGAATTGGGTAAAAAAAAAAAAGGATTCTAATTGTAAGATATCTAATGAGACTGTTGCTGAAATTGAGATCTTATTCAAAGAAAAAAAAAAATCTAATATTTGAAGTTTCATTTATGGACCATGATTGTGAATTGTTTGATCGTCTTTCTCCGAGGAAGAGGCAAAATATAATCAACTTGAATTTGGACAACTATTTGAAATCTTAGTGAAACATTGGATTTGTTTTCTCATATCTTCTTTTTGTGAAAAAATGTCAATTGAAGTAAAGGGTTTCTTCAAACAAGGAGTTAGGTCAACTATTCAATCAAATGATATTGAGTACATAGGGGTTTGTTTGTTTCTAAATATTCTTCTATATATGAGATGTTTATTAGCTTATCCTATGATGTACACTTGATATTTCTTTTTGGCTTCTATGTGGATGCAATGTGAGGCAATTTCTATCTTCCAAGTTGTATGAGCCATAGTTACCCAATGATAGCTACAATTGTCAAACAATTCCCATCTTCCAAGTTGTATGAGTCATTAGTCACCCCATAAGAGCTATAATTGCCAAACAATAATCATGGTTACTAGATAATAGTCATACTTGTTGGATAATATAATCATAAGTGTTGGAGAACACTCATAATTATTGGACATTAATGCTTAAAAAGTAGGGAAAAAATAGAAAAAAAAATACAATTTAATGCATATTTTTAGTATAAAAAAAATTATTTTTAGGAACAAAATACAAAATATAATTAATTTTTATTATTTTATAGTTCTTCCTATATTTAACGTGGGGGATAGAAAAATATATGGGTCATTTTAAGACATTTCTATAAATACATTAGGTGAAATAAACCTAAAATGAGAAGAAACGAGGATGACATGTAAATTTTTATTTTAAAATATTTTATTAGGAAATAATATAATTTTGATTTGCATAAATGAAAAACATGAGTAGTTAGAATTTTAAAAAGTTGATGAAACGTGTCATTATTCTTAATTCATTGACAATTGATAATTTTATTAGGAAAAAGTGTGAAAAAAAAATCATAAAATAGGAACTAAATTTATAAAATACAAAATTTAAGTAATTATTTAAAAATAATTAACATTTTATCCATGATCAAAATAATACTTTTAACTATTCAGATACCATTAATGATATAGATACTATTTTTTATCCTCTTTTATCAGTGAATACATGAATTTGAATTATTTTTAGAGAATTTTTATTTTATAATTATTTTTATTTAAAATTTGGATTATTTTAAAAAAATTCCTTTTATAATTATTTTTACTTGAAAACACATGTTTTCCCTTTTATAATTTAATATTGGACAGAATTTCTGATCTTATTATTATGATGGTTGACTAAGAGAGCTCAACGGATATCAGTACACATCTCGATGACGAGGGTAAACTAAGGCACGTGAGAGCGTAAATAAGGAAAAAACTGGTGTTTCACTCACGTGCCACATGCTCTCTAACTTTTTTAATGGGTAGTTCCAAAGGCGAATCCTCGATTTCCCTGTTCGGAACCCCCCTTTCGGATTCTTCTGGATTTCCCAGCGTCTCTCCTCCGCAACTTCATTATATTTATTCACTTGAGTTCTTCCTTTCGTCTCCCCCACGGAGTCAAGTCAGACACACGCTCTCTTCGGCTTCGCTCCAATGGCGACGCTTGTGCCAGTCGGAATTATTTTTACGATCATTTTGATGATTGCACCCGCTTACACTCTCAACTGCACTACTCAGAAGTTTAGTAGCAACAGGGTGTTTCAAAACTGCAGCGATCTTCCAGTGCTCAGTTCCATTCTGCATTGGACCTATAATTCCTCCAATTCTACGCTTTCCGTTGCATTTACGGCACCGCCGGCAGCCGCGGACGGCTGGGTCTCCTGGGCTATAAACCCAAACGGCGCCTACATGGCCGGCGCTCAGTCGCTGATCGCCTTCAGACAAGGCGGCTCCCTGGTGGTCAAGCCGTTTGTGCTGAACAACTACTCTTCCATTGTGCAAACCAACCTCTCCTACCCCGTCTCCGGTACGAGCGCAGAAGTGGTGGACGGAAAGATGACCTTGTTCGCGATCTTCCAATTACCGGAGAAGATGACCAAATTTTACCACATATGGCAGGTGGGGGCTGCGGTGGCGTCCGGCGTCCCGCGGAAGCATGAATTCGAACCAGCGAATTTGAATGCTAAAGGAACCTTGGATTTGATTGCGGGATTGGGTGGATCCGGCGGTGCTCCCGGCAATGCTCCTAGCGGTTCTCCTAGCAGTCCTCCAAGTGGTACTCCCGGCAGTC
Organism: Vitis riparia; assembly: GCF_004353265.1. NCBI lineage: Eukaryota > Viridiplantae > Streptophyta > Magnoliopsida > Vitales > Vitaceae > Vitis > Vitis riparia. The sequence goes on from NC_048437.1 coordinate 15,667,861, forward strand.
CTTCTCCAAGCATTGCACCGGGCGGTTCTCACGGCGGCGATTCAGGAATCAAAAAGAGCAACATGAGTTTCTATTTGTTCCTGGTCCTTGGAAGCTTCATTGTTCTCTGCTTTTAGTCATCAACCAGTGATGTTTGGTTTAATGTTCTAATTTTTCTATGGATACTTTTCCCCATAGGAGGAATGATGAATTCCATTCCATGTGTTCGAATATGGAATTTGAATAATACAAATGGATTTGTTATTTTGATTTTTCTTTCTGGCTTGTAATGGTAAATTTAGTTCCCTTTTTCTTTTTTTCTTTACTAAGAAATTGATCTAATCATGGGAAAAGTATATTCTGAATCGAAAGATCATCTTTTGGTAATTAGTCTTGCCATTTGCAATTTCCATTTCCATGATCTATGATGCCATTATTCAGTCGCCCTGAATTGAACGCCAATCCCATATTTTTAATAGAGTCATGCAGCAGATCTCAGGTCAAAGCCTAGTAAGTGATGTAGCAGATCTCGGGTCAAAGCTTAGTAAGCGGGTCGAGCGGGTGACCTTTGAATATAATACATTATTTTTTAATTAAATAAATGTATATATTTTATCTTTGGAAAGGCTTGCATGTCTCATTCTTAGATAAGCTCAAATTAGCTAATAAATGTATTTGTTTTATCTCTCTCTCTCTCTCTCTCTCATTTTTTTTTTTTTAATAAATTTATTTGTTTGTAGTTTTGGTAGAAATATTATACATTATAAATATCACATGAGTGTATTGTTTTAAAGTGATGTTATGGTATCTCATATCTACTAGAGAAAAAGTTTATGACACAATATAAATATAAACTTTTTTTAATCATGTAGACGTTTTTTAATAAATATAAAATTCTTTAATTTCAATAATGTCCCCACAAGTACCACACATAGGGATGACAATGGATTAGGTCTTTTTTTTTTTTTTTTTTTAACCCGTACCACCCCTAATGGGATGAGTTTGAAATTTAAATAAACGGGTTTGGGACGAATTTGAAATTTTTTTTACAACCTCGGGATAGGTTTGGGGTAGGTTCAGGTATTGCTTTATCCCACCCCGCTCCAATTATATATAAAATTAATTTTAAAAATTAATTTAATTTAATTTTTATTTTCCTATTTTTAATATATGGATAATAATAGTAATAAAATATTTTCAATAAAATAAGTTATAAAAAATATAATAATTTAATTATTTATAAAATATATTTATTTTAATGTAATTTTAAAAAATTAAAATAATTTTAAAAAAATTAAAAATTTTCAAACAAAAAGTTGAACAGAAAAGGTATGAGAATTTCCCATTCCCACCCCGACCTACCTTTTTTAAAAAAAAATTAATGAGATGAGGATGAGAATTATTTTGAATAGGCAAAGTGGAGTTGGGATGGGAGCAATCATCCCAAACTTGTTCATTGTTATTCCTAACCACACAATATGTTCTATTTAGGAATTTAGAATTTAGTATATAAAATTTAGTGTTTATGGTTTAATATTTAGTGTATAAAGTTTGTAATATAAGGGTTTAGGATTAAGGCTTTATGATTTAAGATTCAGGGCTCAGAATTCAAGGTTTAAGATTTAGAGTTAGGGTTTATGTTGTTTGAATTCAAACGCTAGTGTTAATATGTATTATTAATAAATACGATGTGTAAACTTTTTTTTCTAATAAGCCAAGAATGACAAACATACAATTTTCATATAGCACTTATAAATCCCAATGAGGGCATTACCTTAGACCACTACTATAAAATGGTTAATTATGCAAATACTTTTACCTATCCTAAAACTATTATTACATCATACTTCAAATATAAAGTGGTTGACACCTCGGGTTGATGATGCCTATGGTGTTATTGTGAGGATATGATGAGTAAGGAGGTAAGCTTGTAATTGATGTCATAAATTGCATGATAATAAGGGCAAAAAACATGTCATAAACTTGATTTATACTTTAAATGCACTTTTAAACTAGTCATTTGTATGTTACCTTGTATATGTTCGGTTTTCTCCTTTTTTCTTTTAATTTTTTATGTTTGCAGTTACTTTTATGAATAATTATGGTCTTGCGATTTTCTTGGAACATCCCGAAAGCAAGAATGAAACATGAGTTTAGCCAAAAGATCGACGTAACATGGGGATCAAAGCACTATCCCATGTCGACTAACAAAAAAGTTATAACATGATTGGAGGGGTTAGAGATGTCCAAATGAGTTAAAATAAATTTTGCTAAACTTTAGACTTTTTGAAGGACAACGTCACCAATTTTCAAAAGATTTGGATATCATTTGCTTTTGTAAATAAATTAGGAAAGATTGGTGAAGAGTAGGGAAGAAACTGAATAGGCTCAAGAGCATTTTGATCAAAGTGGTGCCACCACCAAGGTTGCCACTTCTTCTGGCAGAAAGTGAAGGCAAGCCACTAGTAAAAACGGCACTATACCCCTTGGTGCTGCTACTTTTGGTAGTGGTGTCACCACTTTACACTAGAGATGCAAGGACGCATGGAGCCCACTTTTTAAAAAACCTTTCCAAGCAATTATTGGTTCTCCACTTGATCTTCGGATGCCTCCATGTGGTAGACCATCTAAGTCATGTTTGGAGAGCCTATAAAAGAGATTTTTGGTGGTTATGTTGGGGTTTTTCTTTGTTCTTCGTTTTGGTTTTTCGATAAGAAGCGGTTGAAGTTTAGGGTAGCTTGTGTTTTTCCGATTTTCTTTTGATTATTTGCAATCATTTTAGCTCATTTCATTTAGTTTTAATTGATTATTCTCATTTTCAATGGATCAAGGCATTATTTTATTTGAGTCTTGGATTTTAATATTCATTTTCTTATGCTCTATTTTTGTTCGTAAGTTTAGTCTTATTTTCATGTCTTTTGAGTAGTTGATCATTGGGTTGAGGAAAAGGGCTCTAGGACACTCCCTAATTTCATCCATGGAATGATCCTCTTAACTTTAGGCATTTATTGATTTAATTGGCTTGTAATTTGGATTTCTTCGATTTTTATGAAATTGTCATAACTTGATGTTTGGAAATTGAAGTGCAGGAGCACCTTTGAAAGTATTTCAAATACTTAATGAGAAGAACCATTTTGACTTGAAATGACCGTTGTTAAGCCTTTGATGATGCAATTGGACAAGTAAATAGGTAATGAGAACTTTAAAGTTATTTTTGGTTGATCAGATATAACATGAGATTAGATAAGAAAAATGATATTATATCATTGTGGACCCGCATTTTTCACGTGTGTCCCCACTCGATCGGCGAGACTCGCATTTTTATTTGTGAAAAATTAATTTTTAGAAAGAAAAAGTCGGAGTCGCCACTTGTTTTATTTTTATTTTAAAGAGAAAATAAAACAAGAAATAAAACCCTAAAAAAATGACTCCATGATTTTTGGAAAAGCGTCTTTGAAAAATCCGAGTCTAGGTCTGGGGATCAGGTTACTTATTGGGAAGGTACTTCTAAGAGGTAGCACCCCTCTAAACCCTAAAGAGGTCTCTACTGACTAAATTGGGGGAAATATGACAATTAATTGATTAATTGAGGATACCTAGATAGACTAAGGTGATTTAAAAAATAACATGTCAAACAGGATCAAATTACAATAAAGGAGAGTTAGGGTGCATACCTGGACTACTTCTTAAGCGCCATCAAAAGACATCAATGATTAGTTTGGAAAATAAAACACACAACATATATTTTACCCTAGTCTCTTAATCAAACATGGCAAGCTAAACAAACAATAAGATAATAAATAATAAGATAAATCCTAGTATGCTTGTTATCTAATTAGCATAGCAAAAATTATTAGAGTATACAAATTCATCAATTATCACATACGTCTTGTATATAATACCTAAAAAAATAGATATGATTGTAACAACCAACAAAGGTGGTAGCAAAAATAAGTTTTGAAAAGATTTTTCTTATGTAGGGGTTTCACCAATTCCCCAATTGATATACACAAATCTAACCTGGAATTACCTCATTTATGTGGAACCAAAAGCTTGGATTCGTGTCTAATTTAAAATCAAAATTTTCATTAAAAAACCGAGAAAGATGCAAACCGATCAAAAAAATGGTGGCATATTATTTTAAGAAAATGAGATTTTTTATTCTAAGGACTCTAAATGAATTTTTAAAATAGATTTTTACAAGGAACATTTTGAGAAGAGTATTTTATTTTAAAGGGAAAGACATTATTCACAAACAAAAAATTCGCAAAGATCAAATATAGGCAACCCAAAATAAAACAAAATCACAAAGTAAAATTTTTTCGGTAATCAACAAGACTAATAAAGGTGAGGGTAGAGGCCAATCTTCATGATTTTCTAATGACTTCTAAAAATTAAACTTCACAAAAAAAACTAAAAAAAACTATCAAATTAAGCAATAAACTAAATGACTTTAGATCAAATAAAATTAGAAGATATTAATCAAGAATTAAAAATGGGGAATCAAACACAGAAGAATAATAAAAAACTAACATAAGATCAATTAAGCTAATTAACTAAAATTTTAGAGAAACATATGAACTAAATTATGATCAATCCAAGAATGAAAATTTGTATATTTAAGATAGAAATAATACAACTTAAGATCAATTAAACAAGTTATCTAAAGCTTTGAAAACATACAAACCAAAAGTGGATCAACCAAGAAATAAAATTAACAAGTTCAGAATATGAAAATGACATGGAACCAATCAACTTAAACGACTCAAGTCCTAAAAACCCATGTACTAAAAAGATGAAATAAAAATAAGATTAATATTTAAAAACATGTATTCAATCGCATAGGACCAATTAAACTAATAAACTAGAATTCTAAAACCACTTAAACTAGATAACATGAATCAAAACAAGGACAAACAATTTTAAAAGACATGCGATTAATTACATGGATCAACCAAATTGATAACTAAAATCCTAAAAAAAACCTAAACTAAATAGATAAATTAAAACAAAACTAAAACAAGGTTAAAAACATGAATTTTATCAATAGAATTGATTAAATTAATGAACTAAGATTATATTAAAAAAAAAATACAAACCAAACAAATAAATTGCAATTAAACTAAAACAAGATCAAAGGCATAAATTTTATCAATACAATTAATTAATCTAATAAACTAAACTAAGATTATAAAAATGCATCAAATAAAAAGATAGGACAAAACAAAATCAAAACTCGTTTAAAAACATAAACTTTATCTAATAAAATTATTTAACTAATGAATTAAAATTACTAATATATTCAAACTAAAACATAAACTAAAACTAAACTAATGCGGAATTAAAAAAAATAAACTTTACTTCACAAATTACTTAAACTAAGGAATTAAAGTCACTAACACATTCAAATTAAATCATAAACTAAAATTAAGTTAATTCGGAATTTTAAAAAAATAAACTTTACTTCAAAAATTACTTAAACTAAGGAATTAAAGTCACTAACACATTTGAATTAAATCATAAACTAAAATTAAGAGGTGGATTAGACCTAAACTAATTGAGAATTTAAAAAAGAAAATAAACTTTAACACAAAGAATTAATCAAAAACTGAAATTTGTTTAAAAGAAATCTAGACTAAATAAGAATATTATATGGAAAACTAACCTGTGAAGTGAAAGAGAAAATCCCCTCTTGGTGACTAAGGTGATAGCTCGATTTCTGCTTGAAGTCCCTTGCTCTCCTCCAAAGTTCTGCGTGAAAATTCTTTCCACCTATTCCCCTCCGAAAAAAAGATTCACTTATGCTTGGATTCTTTCCTTTATCTATAAGGCAGCCCAATCCTTATGGAATATCTTATTTCCATTTTTTCCTACGTGCACGTGGATATGGGAAGTCCATTATGTGTGGCTCACTTGGAGATTTCCCCAAGGATGCAACCGTATCTTATTTGGTAAGTGATCAGATCCCCTTTAATCTTCTTTCCATATGCTCTCGGATGTGCCTCAGCCGTGATCTGCCCACTTTCTATATGTAGCCCGGATTTCTTCCAAGTTTCCCTATTTGGCCGTGATCTCCTCTCCTTGATGGCTCCAAGTCTCATGCAAAATTAAAAATAAAGTTGAAATAAGAAATCATGTAATTGGAAATAGAGTAAAATAAAATAGAAAATCAAGTCACATAGCCACAAAAATCCAAAATGGCAATTCATGGAATTAAAGAATAAATGAATAAGTGAGTAAATAAACAAATAAATTGATAAGGGTATAAAAATAAATATCAGACGTATGCAGTTAGAAAAAAATCAAGAAATTGAAGTAATGCAACTGATTATAATAATTTAAATGTCAAACTCAAACCCTAAAAAATAAAAAATAAAAATTCATTTCATGTAATAAATAGTCAAGCCAATACTCATCCTATCTCGGAAAAGGAAGTAATCAAAATCAAGAACACGCCTAAGTGGGCTATGCCAAAAGAAGTATCCAAGTGACCTATTTTGAAAGATTGTCTAAGTAACCTAGGGTGAATGTGTGCAAACTAGAAGGTGCCAAGTACATCTAAATGGGTCTAAGGTGATGCCTAATGGGCCAAGTGTATCTAAATGGGTTTAGGGTGCCTAAGTGGGCCTAAGTCTAAATTAGGGCTGCCAAGAGTCACAATAAGGTTAGATAAATCCCTCAACCAAAGTCTTCGAGGTGGCTCAAAAAAGGTAAGTAGTATGAGTAGTTATGGGCCATCAAGGAACTACTGTAAAGTATCAAACGAGTATCTAATAGGACATGTGATAGGAGGACAAAATTGAGGGTCTATAATCATATCCCATGTTTGGTTGTTAATGAGATAAGATAAGTTATTTTATCATTTATCCTATCATAAGTTCAACCAAACATGAGATGTGATAAATAATGGGATATATTATCCATCTTTTTTATTTTATTTTATTTTATTTTATTTTATTTATTTCATGCTAAGATATGGGATATACATATCTCATATATCATAATTTTTTTTATCAATTTATTTATTTTATTTTTTATATACTTATTTTGTAAAATAATTTTTTTAAATTATAAATTAGATTTATTATTAAAAAAGAAAAACTAAAAAATATTTATAAAATAAAATAATATTAATATTTGATATATAAATTATTTTTATATATTGAATAGTATAATATAAAAACAATTTATTTATAAAGTTTAAATATTTTAATAGAATATTGTTAAATATAAGAGAAATTTCATTTTTTTTAAATAAAAAAATATTGGAATGTGATATAATTTTTATTTTAAACATTGAAAATATTATATATTTCATACTTTTTTTTTCATAAATTAAATATAAACATAATATAACATAGCATTGGATATGCAATCTTGGAATATCATGTCCATAGGATATGTATATCAAGGATATCATATTCCATTGAAAATTATATCCTAAGATATGTATTTCCTATCAAATAGGATATGATATCCTACGATATACATATCCTATCCTATTCTATCCCGCTAACCAAACGCAGCCTAAGTGTTTTACAAGAAAATCCAATTTACAAGTTTGAGGTTTTAGGTTCAATGTAATTGTGTTTTTATTGAAAATATTTTAGTTAAGAGACCCATATGTATTCTTGGTTGAGTTACTTTATCTGAGGATCATTTCATGGTAAGAAAGGAACCCAAAGGATCCTTTTCTCCTCAACATTTTGTTAAATTTTGTAAAAACGAGTTTTAGTTTAAGTTTTACTTATTTTATTTTCCTTTGTTTTCACAAAAATTTATGACCCTTGTCTCAATCAACTAAAAGAAAAAATGTTTCCTAAACAATCTATCATCTATTTTTCAAACCTCTGCATTTCACTTGTATTCCAAGATCACTTTCTTAATGTTAGACACCACAACAACAAATGTGAGATTTGCTGACAATTTTTTTTTTTGGGGTCTATAACTAAAATTTCATTACTAATTATAAATCTTACTTTACAAAAGAAAGATTTTGTCAGAAAATATTTTACTATTAAGTTTTCTTTACAAAACTATTTTTTGTCAATAAAACTTACTACTAGAGAATTGGCGGAAAAAAATTGATACTCCCACCGTATGGTACTAGAATTATTTATTTATTCATTTTTTATGATGAAATATATATATTTAATGAAATTATTTATCACTAATTTTTAATTTTCAATAATGAATATTTTTCGTCATCAATGATGAAATACACATAATTGTGATGAAATTATTTGTAATTAGTTTTCAATTTCTAGTGATGAATATTTTTCATTACCAAATCATCAACCTGGGAAAATATATTTGTTGTTTATAATTATTATTTTGTGATAATACTATTACATTGCAAAAAAAATAATAATAATAAAACTTTAACCACTTACTCTTTGTGACAAATTACTTTGTTATCAAAGTATTTATTTTTTTTATGGCCATAGTTATTAGTAACAAACAAATAGTAATACTTTTATATTTTTATTGACATATTTTAATATTATGTGAGTGCATATATACATATATATTATAAAAAATATGTATTTCGTATTATATCATATAATGTTTAATCATATATAAAAAAAAAAAAGATAAAAAGTAATTTCAAAATCTACGAAAAATATGTTGGATTTGAGTCATCTTGACAAACTATATCAACCTTTGTCACCCTTAAAATAGAGTCAATTCGTATTGTTTATAGGTTTTATGCTATCATTTTCTAAATTTAAAATTTTAAATGGATTGAACTAAAAAATTCAATTGAGTTTAATTACAAACCAAGGACATTGGTTTGGTTTGGGTCCAAGCAATCCACATAGACCACATCAAAACTAGGGGTACAATTGGGAAGGGTTAACATAACCCAACCTGAAGCCACATCAAAGCAAGCTCTTTTAAAAACTTTAACCTAAGGGTAAACAATAGATGTCTTTTGGGTTTTACAACTTAAGAGCATAACCAACCCACTGTATTTTGAGACTTAGAACTTATTCTATATACTCATATCAAAATCTCACTCATGACACGTCATCTTGAATTGTGGGCCTCTTGCAGCCGTCCCCTATAGTCTTTTGGATCATGATTTGATGACATAAGGTCGAGTGGCTTGTCCATCTAGCCCAAGGGTAGTATACAGACATCCAATCGATTGGGCAGTGAATATGACGCTTGATATGCCTGAAAGCATTAACTGTGACAGGCATTAGGTGCCTTGATTTAAGTAGTCGTTACGAGGTTAAAACACCAAGCTTTAAGGCTCATCAAGGCATGACAGCTGCTATGAGCCGACAATCATTGACATTAGAGGTAGTGATGCACAATCAAGCGTAATGAAAGCTCCATTAAGGCACATGAGGAGACGTTACATTTGAGCAAGGATAAGGAGCCACCCATGACCACAAGAAAGGAATGTCGTTTCTTTTCTAAGAATATTTTCTTGCTTAAGTTTTCTCTATCTGACTTAGGCTTCAAATGGATGTGCTTAGATAACCCGTATGGACATTCCTTTATGTAGGTCAAACCTTCGTCTACATATCAGAAGCTAGATAGATTACACTCTTGTTGGTCATGCACCAACATTGGCGCCATATGTGGGAAACGAACACAAAAGTCCACAAAGCATGATGACTAATACTTATCCTGCAACTAAGTTAGCTAATGCCGATGAACAATTTCAAGCTTGGTAGGAAAAGATGGAAAGAAAGCAAGAAGAGATTAAGTGATGAATGCAATCCCTACTTTGGTAGACAAAACAATTGAAGCAAGAAAACCAAGAGCTACGAGCTCAAATGGCTTTGGGACGCCGCTCAAAAAGTAGTTGTACCCCCAATCAATGGCAGCTTTGACACGGAATCGAAGCCAAATGGAGAAAGCATTTCAGCAATATGCTAAGCCATCCCTATAAGTAGATGAGGAATTGTTGGCCAATAGTTCCCTAACGTTGCCTGAGCCAGCATATTCATCAACCGACCTAACTCAACTAGATAAAATCGCAATCTTCGTGAGAGATAAGTAGAAGAGGGGACTAGAATGGGGTTTGCGTCTGTCCAACATTCTAAAAGCCCATTTAGGGCCTCAAGACTGAAGAGCAAGCATCGACGCGCATGTCAAAGGCCTTGAATGCACCATTGGCTTAATCGAATGATGAGACATCTCCAAGTCGTCTACCTCAACATTCAATACCAAGATTGCCACCAGCAACTAACTTGGCGATGAAGGCCCCCATCTGCTCTATTAGTTGACGACTGGATGACATGCTCTCCACGCCGTTTGGCCCCCATAACATCAACTACAAGCCACTGAAGGGGTTCCTGGTGCCTAAGTTTACCATGTATGATGGGACAAGTAATCCATTCGACCATCAGATGCATTTATGACAATTGATGACGTTGGATATTGGCAACAACATGCTATTTTGCAAGGTCTTTATGACTAGCCTCCATGGTTCGATCCTCTCTTGGTTCCACCGACTCCTGCTTTTATCAACTCTTTTCAGGATGTCTCAAAGACTTTTGTAGGCCATTACCTATGTTTTGCTCGACAAAAGTAGAACATAAGCACCATGTAGAACATCAAGATGCAGGAAAACGAATCGCTGAGGGACTTTATGAAGCGATTCGGACAAGCGGTGCTCCAAATGGAGTCCTACAGTATGGACGCTATCTTACAAATTTTCAAACGAAGCATCAACCCGAGTACTCTTTTTTTGAGTCCCTCGTTAAAAAGTTGTCTGCCTTAATGGATGACTTATTCACGCTCGAAGATGACGTTCAAGCAACTTCCTAACAGATTTTGGTCACAAACCAAGTTGCCAAGAATAACAAAGTTTGGAGTTCAAAGCCCTCAAACGGCTAATCCAAATGAGGTGGCTAGACATAAAATGAACAGTAGCAACAAGCCACTTAGGCTCACTCCATTGACCCATTTCTTATGAAAGGTTCTTCCCACTAATTCGGCAATTGCCAAAGTTCAAGTGGCTAGAGCCAATCAAAACCTATCTATCTCAGTACAACAGGAAACGATGATGTTCCTATCATAAAGAGCACAAGCTTACCACAAAACAATGCAAGAACTTGCATTACTTAGTGGAAAAACTCATCAAGTCCAGACATCTTAAACAATATGTCTGGGCTTATAACGGGCAAGATGAAATGACATAAGAAGAATCGAAGCGAGCTCCTACTTCCCCTACAGTACCTAAGGCAGTGATTAATTATATTCACGGAGGACCAGTGAATGAAAAGTATCATTTTATAAGGTAGAGAAAGAGAATGTTATGAGCAACCTCAGTATGGAAAAAGTGAGCACAGTTCAATGTACGTTCACTGATGAAAATGCCCGACCAAGTGATGAACCAATTACTTTCTCTCTAGTTGACTCGAACTAAGTGATTATGCCGCACAAGGATGCCTTAGTGTTGACATTGGGAATCAACAAATTCAACTTGCAAAGAATTCTAGTTGACCTAGGTAGTTTTGTCGACCTATTGTAGATGTCAACTTATAGGCAAATGGGATATTCTTCATCCGCCTTAGAAATCTAGTCATGTCTTGTTCGAATTTAATGGAGACACCACAATTTTCTTGGGTGATGTTGTACTTCTCGTCCAAGCCAGCCCAACCATTCTTAATGTATGGTTCTCTATTGTGGAGAATCTCTCGTCATACAACACCATTATGGGACAAGCATGACTACACAAGATGAAGTTTATTCCATCTACTTACCATCAAATGGTGAGCTACTTGATAGAAGCCAAATAGGTGGATCTGCATGGGAGCTAGTTGGCTACCCGATAATGTTATCAAGTGGCAGTAGAGTCTGGGCATGATAGCCTAGCGAAGAACGAGCCTGAATCTTCTAGTGGAATGGAGCAATAACAATTAAGAACCGGTTCGAGGAGAGGAACTCGTTGATAATTTACCCTTTGCAATAGCTACATCTATCATAAAATAAGGAACAAGCGACTAATGCTAGTTCTCTTCTAATTGACGACGAGCGTGACCATCTTGGAGATATGCTCCAAAAAAATAAGGATATCTTCGCATGGAGTCACTCAGACATGCTTGGAATAGATCTGTCAATGGCTTCCCATAGATTGAATATCCTCCCTACCGCATGACCTATATGGAAAAAAATCCATTGTTTCTATTCGGATCGTTGAAAAATCATACAAATGGAAATTGAAAAACTACTAGAGGTGGGATTCATCAGGAAGGTCACCTACCCAAACTAGTTAGCCAATGTTGTGGTGGTCCCAAATAAATGAGGTAAATGGAGAGTATGTGTCAATTACACAGACCTAAAAGATGTTTGCTCGAAATATAGCTTCCCATTACCCTGAATTGATTAGATCATCGACTCAATAGTCAAGCACGGGATGTTTTCCTTCCTTAATGCTTTCTCCGGATACCACTGGATTCAATATTCCTACCAGATGAGGAGAAAACGACTTTCATCACATCTCAAGGGTTGTATTGTTAGTAAGTCATGTCATTTGGGCTGAAAAATGTGGGAACAACATACCAACAACTTATGACTTGAATCTTCATGCCATTGATAAGCCAAACAGTGGAAGTTTATATCGATGACATAGTCGTCAAGAGTAGAACTCACTCTGAACATCTCCTTCATTTGGAAGAAACATTTAGTTTAATGCATAAGTATGACATAAAGCTCAACTCGGTTTAGTGTGCATTCGAGGTCAGCATAAGAAAATTTCTTGGATTTATGGTGACCCAAAGGGGGGATTGAAGTAAATTCGACTCAAATTAAGACCGTATTAGAAACTCCCACTTCAACCAGCAAGACAGAAATGCAATGCCTAATTGACTGTTTAGCCACTTTGGGCTAATTCATAGCACGTTTCACTTATAAGCTCCACCCATTCTTTAGCACACTCTAGGGAGCAAACACATTTGACTAGATAGATGAATGTAAGCACACCTTTGAAGCTATTAAGCACTATCTTATAGTTGCTTCAATTTTGAGTAGTCCTGAAGTTAGGGACGGGTTGTACATGTATTTAACTATATCAAATTATGTTGTCAGCATCGTGTTATTCTGGCACAACCAAATCAATGAACAAAGACCCGTTTATTATGTGAGCAAAGCTATAGTGGATGCGAAGACATGCTATTCCCAAGTAGAACAAATAGCCTTAGTGATGCAAATTGTCGCCAGAAAACTCCATCCATACTTTCAAGCTTACCAAGTAACGATTATGAAAAAATCAACCATTAAGGGTCACATTGCACAAACCAAACTTGTTCATCCAAATGATGAAGTGGGCGATCGAATTGTGTAAGTATGACATATATTACAAGTCTTGGTTGTCTCTTGAAGGGCAAGTTCTTACAGATTTCATAGCCAAACTACCTCAAAGGAGGATACAATTTGATGTCAATAGAGAAGAATAATGGTGGGTTCTCCATGTAAATAGAGCCTCAAGAACATTAGGGGTCAAAATAAGTCTAGTATTTCATTCTGCTATTGGAGAACATGTTGAGTAGGTCGTCTACCTCAACTTTTTAGCATACAATAATGAGAAGGAATATGAAGCAATTCTCATGGGATTTTATCTCGCCTTAGCTCTTACGGTAACAAAAATGGAAGTTAGAAGAATTCCCAATTAGTTGTCAGATAGATCCAACGGGAATATAAGGCAAGAAATGAATGCATGGCCTGCTATCTCACCAAGGTAGAAGCTCGCATTGAAAAGTTAAACGAATGGTCTGTTAAGCGTATACTTTAAGAAGAGAACGAGAAAGTTGATGCGCTAGCCGAAGTCGCTACCACCCTGTTAATACAAGAATCCATCATGTTGCCAGTCTATTTCAAGGCCACTCCCTTCATCACACTTGAATGGATGTGTGAGATGGACCAAGCAGATCTAGGATGGATGGAAAACATTGTGAAATACCTCCGTACCGGAGAAGTCTCTAAATATGGCAAGCAAGCTAACAAGCTTCGCATAGAAACCACACACTATACCTTGATAAACAACCAACTTTAGAAATAATCATTTGGAGGGCCTTACTTTAGATGCTTGAATGGAATGAAAACTCAATATATCCTAGCGGAACTTCATGAGGGTATATGTGGGAACCATCCAAGCAGACGAACCTTGGTGCAAAAAGCTTGACAAAGCCAAATGACAACAATCATATGTAAAAATAAATAAATAAATAAATAAAAATCAATTACACATAAGAAACGAGTGTTAGGGGGGAAGTTCCTCAAGAATATGTTTAAAATTGTCATAAAGGTTAAAATGACCAAGGTGTTTACAACCCAAAGTCTAGAAACTAGAAATGTTGTTATAAAAAATAAACGAAACTATTCTTCCTCGTCTTAAGCCTCTTGACCATCCGTTGTAAAGACGTCTCCCAACACAATTTCATCATCATCATTAGATGGAATGCTTGGAATGTCATCAGTGATTCCATGCTTCTTCATACAACAACGATAGCCACAGAAGAACATGTCATCCATCTGCTATTGATAAGCAGTTTCCAACTCTTTCTTTTCTTTGACAAAGTTGGCCTAGCTTTGCTCAAGCTTGAGTTTGAGTTGAGTGCTTTCCTTTTCAGCTTTGGATTTGGTAAACCCTAAGGCGACATTGTCCAACTTCAGCCTGGAGCGCTTCATTCTCTAGTTCCGCCTTCTTTAACATGTTGGCTCCCCCTTTGGCTGCCTTCCAAGCAACGACCTCAACTGTCTTAGCCACTTCTAAGTTTTCACGTAACTCCTATTAGCCAACTACATTCTGAGTTGTATAGGCCTTGATCTTCTTAGTTGTTTGTGGCCGTTGGAATAGGTAGTTGCACTATCTCATCAAATTGTGCACCTTAGCAATGATCTATGAAAAAAAAAAAAACCAAAGTCAGATGCAATGTAGAGTGTATAGAGAAACATAAGACAAATGACAAAGTGTTTTACCAATTCTACTGTCCGCATAACAGAGTATTTTTTTCAATCATACGATCACCTCAATAGTCTCATGTGAAGTCCCATATGGAACTCAAGCAATGAAATTTTGCTTAGGATCACCAACGACGTCCACTAAAATTTGTTAAGTAGTCGAGAAAAGCGTGCTCATGTTAGACGCAGGAGGCTCCATGTCAATGAACGTGGGAAAGTGCTCCAACAATTCATCCAATTCATTTCAACTAGGCATGTCTGTTGAAGCGGCCGGTGGTGGTTGTGCACTTGGGATGGAGTCATCACTCGAGATTATGAAGGTTTCCCCTATGCCATGGAACTGGATGCTCTCTACACCTGAAGACTTGATTGCTTATGGGGACGAGGGAATAGTAGCCACAGAAAGAGTAGAGGTGGGCTTGGAGGATGAACCCTTCTCAATGTCTGTCTTCATCTTCTTGGCTAAAAAATGGCTAATTTCAATTGCTTCAGATAACCTCTTTTGTTGTTTCTCACGAAAACCAACTCACAAGGTGACAGTCATTTTTTTTTCCTCGTCTGTTTCAAGAACTATGCGTTGGACGACTTGTTCAGATGTCTCACTCTACTTAGTCCCGTTTACCTTAAGCGCATTGTCAAGAACAACTACAAACACTCAAGCTTGTTGCGGTGCTAGAGCTCATAGCTTGGCGAGAAGAAGATGTTGGAGCTTGACACATTGTCCTCTTTTGGTGTTTTTTCTCACGTGCGTCTAGTCAGGCTTGCTGTGCTGGAACCTGAGTGACTCGTAGGATGACAAATCCTTTAAGACAACGTGGTCGTTAGACACTAGAGTGGGAGGTACAAACTAAGGAAAGACTAGTTGATTACTACTCAAAAAGTGTTGTTTTATAGCTTGTAATTAACTCTTTTAAACACTTTCGAGTAGTAGTTATTACCTTTTAGCTCAATTGGCATGTTAAGGACTCTTGCAATTGTTTCTAATCAAATTGTATTAAGTTTAGTGTTTTTGATAGCTTTCTGATCACCAAAGCAATCCAAGAATGAGGGAGATCTTTGTATAGTCCATGGCAAAGCAAATGCAAGCTCATTTACATGAAGAATTCAAGCTTTGGAACTTTGTAGTTCTTTGCCAAAGCCAATCAAGAATGCAAGGAGGAAAAACAGAGGAATCTAACATGAAATCCAAGAGGACAGCAACTATAGGACACATTTCAAGCACTTCTTGGAGTCCATTTTATGCATACTATATGTTGTTTTGAATCTAGGGAAGTCAGGAGTCTAACGCTTTAAATGGTGTGCGAATCGGAGTTGAAATGAAGAAGTTATGGCCGTTTGAAGATAACCACATCAAGCTGAGCGAAAAGTTCGCAGCTACAAAACCACCTGCAAGCACACGTGTGCCACTTCGCAATTCAAATTCCATTTTCTCACCATGTGAATCACCTTGCGAAATCAACATTTTCTTGTGAAATGGACACTTCCAACTTGCGAAATCCACCTGTGTAATCTCAGATATTTGCGATCGACTCAGTTAGATTTTTTCTCAAGATATTTTGTGTGAATTTCTATTTTCTCCTTGTAATCAACTAAAGATATTATTGGGATATTTCTTAGAAAATATATTCTATATATATCTCTAAACCAATGTAAAAGAATATATGTAATCCACGAGAGGAGGATCATAGTAAGAAATATATCTATAGAGCACTTGCTCTGCTTTTCCTTTACATTTTTGTTTTCTCGTTATTTTTATTTCTAGCCAAACAAACTCTGAGGATGTTTCCTCAGAGGATGAGTGGCTAAGCTTTTTGTCTCTTGGAGTGAAGAAAGTTAGGTAAGGTTCCAAATGCAAAATTGGAAGTTTTGTTGTTTCAATTTTTAATGAAGAGAAAGTGTGACCCGTTAATGGTTTTTATCTTTTTAGTTAACTTAAAACGCCTTAAAATCACCTAGGCCAGCACTTGGTAAGGCAAGTGGTCTCCATCCATTGAGATACACTAGTTTATCTCTTGCGAGCCTTTGGGAGGTGGTTTAAAGGTAGGATTTTCTAGAATAGCCAACACTTGATAAGCTTTTGGACTCTAAGGAGACATCCATTAGTTATCTTTTGCGAGTTTTTGATGGGTAATCCAAGGTTAAGAATCACCTTGAATGACCAATACTAGGTGAGAGGTATGAACCATTGCAAGATGATTCAGTGAGAGGAATTTAGTGTTTGAACCTATTAAGGGGAAGCATCTGTACCACACAGGTTCGGGAAATAACTATAAGTTAAATCCCCAATGCGAGAAAAAGATTCAAGTGATCGGAACTCCCTTTTTGTATGACAAACCTGAACCTAGTGATCTAAAACTCCAAGAAGCGTTTTTCTTTGTAATTAAAATCAGTTACTATTTTTGGTTAGCTTAAAACCAACCCTTTTTCAACCAAAGATTATGTTTTCTTTTAAAGCTAACCCTGAAAAGAAAAAGCACCAATTCAGCTCTTTAAGTAATATCAATTGTGAAGTGAAAACCCATCCCAATGAACCATCCTAGAGCCACTATGCTATGCTAGCTGAGGCTATCCTAGTACATGGTGAAATAGGTTATACATTTTGTTGATTACTCCCGTCTGAGGACCGAAATCAAGGTACACCAGTTGATTGAGCACCAATCAACAGGACATACACCAGTTGGGCACGAAATCACTAGTATCACAAACAACTTAGGATGCTCTAAAACAGTCTTCAAATTTTTCTTCATGAGCAAAACGATGTGTGTCCATTCATATTAGTCAATCTCGAATAGCTTGCTGAGATGGGCGAAAGAATATTCTTCTACCTACTCAACCAGGTGTCCCCGTTTTTCTTTGCCTACATAAAAAAATAGTGTGTTAAATGGTCATTCTATTAATCCATACAAGAAGATACTGAGAAAATGCAGATGAAGAAAGTACTTGGTATTTCAAGGGAATGCTTAAGTTTGAAGAGCTGGTTCGACCATTCAATTGACCCACTTTAAGGGTCGGATACTGATTACTACTCAAAAAGTGCTATTTGATAGCATGTAATTAACTCTTTTAAACACTTTTGAGTAGTAGTTAGTGCCTTTTAACCCAATTAGCATGTTAAGGCCCCTTTCAATCAATTCTAATCAAATTGTGTAAGTTTTAGTGTTTTTGTTAGTATTTTGATCACCAAAGCAATCCAAGATTGAGGAGAGTTATTTGGAATCCATGGCAAAGCAATGAAGAGCTCAAATTCATGAAGAACCAAGATTTGGAGCTCCATAGCCCTTTGCCAAAGTCGTTCAAAGTATGCAAGGAGAGAAGCAAAGAGGAGAAAAGCAAAGAAGAAAACAGAGGACAACAGCTGCAGTCTTCTTTCGCACTTTTGGAGCACTTCCCGAAGTCCATTTTCTACATGCTATATACCATTTCAAAGCTCAGGAAGTCAAGAATCCAATGCTTCAAACGGTACACGATTTGGAGCTGAAATGAGGAAGTTACAGCCATTGGAAGCCAATCACTCCAAGCTGAAGGAAAGCTTCAGAAAAGTGCTGCGAAATCACCATTTTGTTGCAAAGTGATTTCGCAGCCTTTTTGCACAGTGCTGTGGAGTTCCTCTGAAGCCTCACGCCGCGATGGAAGCCAAACACCACAAGATGGAAGTCCACTTTGCAAAGGTGTTGAATCAGCTGGTTGCTATGAAGAAATTTCGCAGTCCTTTTTGTACATCTGCAAAATCTCGCAGACCTCATTTTCACCTGCGAAATGGTCCTGAAGCTTCC
Organism: Vitis riparia; assembly: GCF_004353265.1. Lineage (NCBI taxonomy): Eukaryota > Viridiplantae > Streptophyta > Magnoliopsida > Vitales > Vitaceae > Vitis > Vitis riparia. The sequence goes on from NC_048437.1 coordinate 15,686,535, forward strand.
CGATAGCTGTGCACCGACTCTTTTAGATCTTTTCTTCTGATATTTTTGTGTCTAAATTTCCATTTTCTCCTTGTATTCAGCCACTCATGTAATTCCTTAGTTAGGAAGTATGCAAGGAAGGGTAAATTACCTTCCTATATAAACTCTCAAGAGGACTCTCGAAGGGGTTCCAGGAGAATCCATCATATAATATTTATGTAATCGGCAAACAGAGCACTTGCTCTGTTTTTCCTATATATTCTTGTCTTCTCTTTCATTTTCATTTTTTTTCTTGCTAGCCAAACATTCTCTGAGATGTTTTCTCAGAGGATGAGAGGCTAGACTCTTTGTCTCTTGGAGCTAAGGTAACCGGGTAAGTTTCCACATGCATAAATTGGAAGTTTTGTTGTTTTAGTGTTTAATGAAGAGAAAGTGTGACCCGTTGATGGTTTTTATCTTTTTAGTTAACTTAAAACACCTTTAAATCACCTGGGCCAACACTTGGTAAGGCAAGTGATCTCCGTCCATGGAGATGCACTAGTTTACCCCTTGCGAGCCTCTGGGAGGTGACTTGAAGGTAGGATTTTCTAGAATTTCCAACACTTGGTAAGCTTTTGGACTCCAAGGAGACATCCATTAGTTACCTCTTGCGAGCTTTTGACGGGTAATCCAAGGTTAAAGATCACCTTGAATGGCAAGTGCTAGGTGAGAGGTATGAGCCATTGCAAAGTGCATCAGTGAGAGGGATTTAGTGTTTGAACCCATTAATGGGAAGCATCTGTACAACACCGGTTGGAGAATGAACTATATGTTAATTCTCTAATGCGAGGAAAAGAAACAAGTGACCGGAACTCTCTTTTTTGTATGAGGAATCTGAGCCTAGTGATCTGAAACTCCAAGAAACGCTTTTCTTTGTAAGTAAAATCAGTTACTACTTTTGGTTAGTTTAAAACCAATCTTTGTTCAAACATCTTTATGTTTTCTTTTAAAGCTAACCTTGAAATGAAAAGCCACCAATTCAGCTTTGAATTAATATCATTTGTGAAGTGAAAACCCATCCCAGTGAACGATCCTAGAGCCACTATGCTATAGTAGCTTTGTCTTTGCTACCCTAGTATATGGTGTAATAGGTTATAAATTTTGTTGATTAATCCCTCAATCAAGGAGCAACAGCTGGACACGAATCAGCTGAGACACCAATTAGGCATGAATCAGATACCAAGACGTGTCCCTTTACCCAACCTTTGCTTGAGTCAGGGAGGCCAGTTACAACTTGGAGAGACAAAATATGAGCCAACAAGCTAAAAAACTCCTTGGGGCTTATTTTGAGTATATAGACTAAAAATACCTCTAGTAAGAAGAGGTCTGACTAATATATCTCAACCAAATCACTGCACCCCATCAAAATCCGAATAACATTGGGGTGGATGAACATAGATGAAATTTTAAAAAAGTGAAGAAATTGCTTAAGAAAATATGGAATAGAGCGATGGAGTCCCTTTACAAACTGCTCCTTGGTAAAAATAAATCATGTTTTGAGGTAGCCTGTCTATGAATGAAGCCTCTACATCTGATAATAGAATGGAGATCGAGTTCAAGATATAGAAGTGAGCTTGAAACTCTTGTTCAGAAAGCTCATCTACAAGACGATCTATCCTGGAACAACCAGTGTTGGAACTCTTGGACCCGCCGCGCTGTGACCTACCGATTGTGGACACAACCCCATCCCTATCCATAATAGTAGGAAGAACAAGGGCCATATAAATCCCTGCATGACAGAAGTGCAAACCAATCAACATGAGGATGACCTAGATGGATGTTAACTTATTGGGCAACTTGTTGCTTGCCCTCACAATAAAGATGCTAGTTTATGCAACACAAATCAACAAAAAACAAGCAAGAATGCTCGAAGACAAAGAAAAACTAATGTTATGTGATGTAGAAAACAATTCAGGCATGATAGAATGAATCAAAGAAATAACAACAAGAAACCATAAAAATGGTTAGTAGCAAAAAATGAACCTGATAGAGAGAAGCACAACTGTTAACGGTGAAAATCGCCGCTAACAACGACCACTAAAAGTCAAGAACATCGCTAACGATAATGGCAAAAATGCAAGTGCAAAAAAGGAACAATGAAGGAGCAAAAGACACAAGATGAAATGAAACCCAAAAAACAACTAACCTATATAAGGTATAAGTGCGTACATCGAGGCATTCGAGAGGATAGGCTGTTTGACAAGTCACCTTAATTGATGTGACCCCTCGAAGCACGAGCAATGGACATGTGTCCCATGGCACCAAAATATTCAAATCATCATGTGGCTCAATTATTCCACTTGGTCGTCTCTTTCTTATCTGGGCACAACTGCAAGAATTAGGGAGCATTATGGGCCACTCGCAATTATCCCTTATAACCTTGTGGATCATGATCTGATGACATAAGGTTGAGTGGCTTGTCCGTCTAGCCTAAGGGTAATAGACGGACATCCAATCGACCGGGCAGTGAATATGACGCCTAATATGCATGAAAGCATTAACTACAATAGTCATTAGGCGTCTTGATTAAAACAATTGTTACAAGGCTAAAACGTCTGTCTTTAAGACTAATCAAGGTGTGACCAAGGATGAAAATATCGATAATTATGGATATATCTGTACTTCCATTTTACGAATATATCGAAGATATATCGATGGATATTTTGACACAAAATATTGGTGAACCTAAAATTGATCAGAAATTATAAAAATGTAAGAAAAACTCTTAAAAATAAAATTAGAAGTATAATAGAATTGTAATTGATATATATATAATATAATTTATTATATTTGATAATAATATTATATGTGCTAATAAAAAAATGAATTTCATAAGTATACATTTATTATTAAATTATATCAAATATTATTCGATAATAATATTGTGATATTTGATTATAATATGTCTAATTTAAAAATATATTTAATATTAAAATTATAATTCATTTAATTCAATTGTATTAAATGATATAAAATAAATGATAGTATATCTATAACTTTTAATACTTAATTAATATATTAATGATATTAAAACATTATGAAGAAAATTATCACGATAATTTTTATATTTTTGGTATTCAAACAAATGAAAAATTTTCATTTAATTACAAAATAATTATATTTAATTTGTTTTTTCAAACATTTTTTTTAAAATTATGTTTATGTGTTGAATTTTAGTAGATATTTATTTGGTGCAACTTATATAACAAGGGGCAAACTTAACCCAGTGGTTGGCTCAATACATTGCAAACCTTTTGGCAGGGGTTTGAGCCCTCACAAAGAAGAAAAATGTAAGTAATTTTTGAAGTTTGACTGCACATACCGCGTTGACCGCCCCTTAATCGCCCCAAAATATCACAATAAATAGGTAAAATATCGATAAATTTTGAAAATTCAGCAAGATTCACGATAAATTGCTAAAATATCGAAATACCAATATTTCTCTCCCATATATTGTGTCGAGATCCACTAATACTCGATATTTTAATCACTAGGTGTGACAACTGTTATAAGTCGACAATTATTGACATTAAAGGTAGTAATGCACAATCAAGCACAATGAAAATGCCATTATGACACTTGAGGAGACGTTACACTTGAGCAAGGATAAATAGTCACCCATGACCACAAGAACGGTATGTCGTTTCTTTTCCAAGGATCTTTTCTTTCTCAAGTCTTCTCTCTTTAACTTAAGCTTTAGAAGGATGTGCCCAGACTACCTGTCTGGACATTCTTTTGTGCAAGTCAAACATCCATCTACATCTCAGGAACTAGACGGATTACACTCTTGTTGGCCATGCACCAACAGTCATTGTATCAACAAATCATCAATATATATACTATATATATTAAAATCATGATGTGTCATTCATATGTAAAGTATTATTTCATATATTAACCTTATCTCAAGCAAGGATTAAAATATCGTTGAAGTATTGAGTTTTGATGCACCTCAAAATGATGTATAGTGTAGAAATATTTTTTATTTTTCGTTAATTTATCGGAATTTTTACGAAACATTAGCCAACCACTAGGGCAAGTCACCCCTTATTAAGCATATTGCACCAAATATATATATATATATATATATATATATATATATATATATATATATATATATATATATATATATATATATAAACAAAATATTAAATGAATATTTTAAAGAACAAATTGATTCTAATTATTTTATAATTAAATGAAAAATTTTCATTTAATTAATTACAAAAAATATAAAATCATGATAATTTTATTCATAGGTCTTTTTAATATCATTAATATATTAATTAAATATTTAAAGAATTATACATGTATCACCATTTATTTTATATCATATAATACAATCAAATTAAATGAGCTATACTTCAATATTAAATATATTTTAAAATTAGACATATTATAATCAAATATCACAATATTATTGTAAAATAATATTTGATGTAATTTAATAATAAATGTACACTTATAAAATTCATATTTTTTATCGGCGTATACGATATTATTATCAAATATGATAAATTATATAATACATATATCATTTTCTTTGATAAAATAACTTTAAAATGTCTATTATTGCTTATTATATCATTTTTAGAGTTTTTCTCAACATTTTCACGAGTTTTAATCAATTTTTATCCTATCAATATTTTGTATCAAAATATCCACAAATATTTCTCAATATATCCGTAAAATCGAGTTACTAGTATATTCATCAGAATTGATACTTTCATCCTCACCTCAAGAATATCATCCCATAACAACACGTCCACCAAATACTATTTTTTAAAATTTATCACATTAATGTTCTTTCTTTTGCAGTTCAAATATTTTACATGAATTTAATATTTTTGATATATGAATTAAATGTAAGGTGAACCACTAACCTGAAATGATGAAAAAATAAAATAAAATCAAAAAGTTGAAATGGTAGACTCATATCAACTAGGATGTTAAGTAGTAAAGATAGTGGTGTTTGAAAGATGAGAGAGGATATTCTAATTAAATAAGAAAAGAGTGAGTGAATGTTTGTTAAAATTGAATACTTATTATTTAATGATTTAAATGAACTTTAAATTAAATTATCATTAAGTGGATATTTGGTAAATCAATTTAATAACTTAAAGTGACTTAATAATTTAATTTAAGTTATTAAGTAAGTTAAGTATATTTGGTAAAATAATTTAATGGTACGACTTAAAGTCAAAAACAACTTCAAGTAATAAGTAAAAACAATTAATTTATTTTTAAGTCCATATCTTTATTTTACCTTTTTTACCTTCATTTACTCTAATTATCTCCACAATCTCCTTTACTATTCCATCACCTCTATTGTTACTTGATCTCTTTTATCCTAATTATAATTTATGATAATAAATATGTTAATTTGATGATTTAGATCAGTTTTAAGTTAATTTTATCAAACAACCTTAATACTTATAATAAAAATTAAATAATTAGTTTTAAGTCAATAACTTAAGTATAATTTAACTTAATGTCAACTTAAGTCATTAAGTAATAAGTATTAGGTTTTACCAAACACCCCCAATTGTTCACATAAAATTTATTACTTATTTTTTAGTTTAAATATTAAAGTTGTTTTATAAAGTTAACTTATAACTTATTTTAAATTGTCAAATTGACATATTTACCCTCATTAATTTTAACTTATCTTCATTAATTTTAACTCATATTTTCATTAAAAGTAATAAATTTATTTGTAAAACATACATATTTGAAGTATTGTAGATGCATAAGATAATTGAAAATATTTATTAGAAAAAATTAGTCATGGATGTGGAATCATAATTCTAAAATATAGTCCCACTAGTGTGGACAAATAAGGTAAAAAAGATTTGAAATTATGAATAAATTATCTATTTTAACTTATTACTTAAAGTTAAAAAAAAACTTTAAGTTGTAATATTAATTTTTTTTTTTTTACCAAACATGTTTAATCTACTTAATAACTTAAATTAATTTATTAAGTTAATTTACCAAACACTCGCCAAGAGATATGTTAACTCCCTCAAGTTGGAGTTACACAAGGATATTCTTCGAGGTATCTCATGTGAAATAATCTTTTTCACTTTTAAAAAAATATGACAAAAAAATAAAAATGGAAATCAAAATAAAGAAAAAAGAAATTAAAGTCATGAAAACAAAAATAACTTTAAATTTAATCAATTATTTTTTTTATATATATATTTACTTCAAATTTATTTTTCTTATTTGAGATCTTCTATATAAAAATTAAATAATTTTAAAATATATAAGTTTCTAATTAATTTTATATTTTTTTTATTTATTGTATTTTTTTTATTTTTTATTTTGTAGTAAAACTAAATAAAAAAATCATTTTTTTCCATAAACCAGATATAACATAAATGTTTGAGATTATCGATTAACATTCTAAATAATTTAAAATATTTCATTAAGCTAACTTCTTATATTTCTTATTATTTTAATTCAAAACAAACACTAAATAATAACACATAAAATGTAAAAGAAAACCTAAAAAAAATAAGTACAAATTAAAATTAGAGTATGTCACTTATTATTTGAGTACATCTTCATGAGTAAAATTTTAATTATTGCAAATAATTTGAATTAAAATAAAAAAATTCCAAAATTTCAAAACCTAAATAAATAAAATAAAATAAAATATTACAAATAATTTGAATTAAAAGAGAAAATTCCAACGGTTCAAAAACTCAACAAAAAATTAACTAATAATAGCGAAAAGGTGTTTAGTAAAACTTAACACTTATTACTTAATGGCTTAAGTTGAATTTGAATTAAATTTTATTTTAGTTGTTGACTTAAAACTTATTACTTAATTCTTACTCTAAGTATTAAGTTTGTTTGATAAAATTAACTTAAAATTTATTTTAAATCATCAAATTAACTTATTTATCCTTGTAAATTATAAATAGGGAAAAACAATTCAAGTAACAATGTAAGTCATAGAGTAGTAAAAGAGATCATTGAGATAATTAGGACAAATGAAGGTAAAAAGGTAAAATGGATATGTGGACTTAATAATAAGTTAATTATTTTTACTTATTGCTTAAAATTGTTTTTTACTTTAAATCATATTATTAAGTTATTTTACCAAACATACTTAATTTACTTAATGACTTAAATTAAGTTATTAAGTTACTTTAAGTTATAAAGTTGATTTACCAAATACCTATAAGTTTGTGTTCAAAGTAAGCTATTAATCAAGGATTTTGTAAAATTAGAAGATAAAACTGGGATGTTAGTAAATGGAGTGCATATAGAATTATAAAATTAGAAGGCAAAGATTTTGAACTTATAATAGTAATTAAATCTATAAAAAGATTAGAGATTAAATAATTTTCATATACCAATAGAAGAATTGCTTCTTTGTTTATTTCCTAAGTAAATTAATATTACTATGTCACTATGCCATCAATGGGATCTTCCTTGGATTTATTAGTGTGATATCATCACATCAATTGTCATCATTAGATATGGTTCTAGAAAATCATAAAGACAAGTTGTTTTATTTAATTAATTATTAAAAAATAAAAAAATCAAATATAATTAAAATTAATTAAAAATTATATAGTTTTAAATTATTTAATATTTATACATATAATAAAAAAGTGAAACAAATTTAATATAATATGTAAAAATAATTTATTAATTTTAAATTTATTTTTATTATTTTTAAATTTTCTTCAAGAACCCACATCTTTTTCAAAGGGGTGATCACACTTTTTTAAGAATAAAATTGCAAGCTTTATGTTTGAAAATTCTTTTTTTGATGGGTGATTAGAATCAATTTATAAAAAGTAACACCAGAAAAAAGGTTCTAAAGTACACGTGATGTATATAAAAAAATACCTCAAGGTGGCACAAAAACAAAGAGGGACATCAACAACAACCCCGTTACCCTCAACCTAGCCACTCCACAAAGTCTACAAAGAAAAGAGGACTAAGAACTACGTGCAGCTTGCACCAAGCCCAAAGATTACAAACAAAAGAGAATTTCAACCCTTGAATCGACCACCCCTCATGTCAAACACTACTATTCTTTTCCTTTTCTTTCCCATGAAAAAATCATGTCATCTTAACAAAACAAAGCCTCTTTAACTAAGGAGGGGAGCACCAATGACACACCAAAAAGCGAGAACATAATATGCCATAAAACTCTTGTCCTAACATAATGAAGGAGAATAGGATCTATTGATTCTTCCTCTTTGAGGCAAAGGAAACATCAATTTGTCAAAGACCACCCTCTTCTCTGAATATGATCTAAAGTCAAAACCTTTCTCCAATTAGCCTCCCAAGAAAAGAGGCCACCCTCAGTAGCATCCACAAATTCCAAATCACACTTGTTGGGAAAACGCTCTATCCTCTTCGTAAGTACTTGACAAAGAAAGCCCCATCCTTATACTTAGTCCACCGAATTTCATCATCCCTATCCCTGGACACACGCTCCTCCCATGCAGTCTCAGAATTTTTAGTCTGTAAATTCTATGTCCTTGTCTAATAAGATTTATATATAAATCCAGTCCATGCAATTTTATTTCTTAAATGTTGATTATACTTTCCCTTCCCTTAAGTGATTACTTATCCAGCCTCACAGCAGAAAAATTCTCATAATTAATACACAATTATCAAAACAAAACAACAACCTACAGAATACAGAGTGCTTCTTCTTCATTCTTCCACTGGAACGCGAGACTCCTTTACCCTCTGGACAAAGACATTTTCAAACTGCAAATTAATCTGGTATTGTTTTCTGAAAGCAGATTATAAATATGGAAAGTGAGATTGTACATGTAACTTCGAAGAAGAAAGAAGAAAGAAGAAAGAAGAATATTACCTAAGCTAGAATTTTCTGAATGCATTCACACACGAAAAAGGCTTCTCTTCTTGTATGGCCTCAAGCTCTCTTCATGCAACTTTCTTACATATTCAATGGACCAGAACTGAAGAGAGAGATCGTCATATAAGAAAATCACGTCCTCGGGTTCCAATCTATGTTTCTTCACAAATTTGCCCCAGTTCCACCAAAGCATGTAGGAGTTGTTCAGTTCGTCGAACGTAGCCCCTATCGTCCACACCTCTCTCTTGTGGTCTAGAAGTGATATTAATATCCTTTCATATCTTCCGTCACGTTTCTCAGGTCCAGGGAGAAAAGCTGTTGCAGATTCAAGTGGAATCACGAGCCTGCCGAAGTAGACATCCGCGTAGGTTAAGCTCTTCTTGTAGAGGAGGTTTCTCTGACCTGAACCACCATTTATGGAGCCTTCGCTGCTGGAACTTGATGATGAGGAAGATGAACTGCCCATCTTCTTGGTTTGAGGACCTTCATCATCAAGGCTTACTGGGACGGACCCAGATGAATAATCTATATAAGCCTTGTTTCTGTAAATGACAAGGTTGAAAATAAAATTAATCTTCACTGTTATTAGACATCCGCAGCCAACAAATATAGATAGTTTGTGGAACAAAATGACAAAGGTCCCAAGTTTCTTCTGTTTCTTCCCAAGCCTTTACATGAAGAAGAGCTAAAGATATTCAAGAGAAAATCAAAAGAGAATCTTGAGGGAAACCCTATACCGTGCAGAGGAACCAAATTAACCTATTCCTGCCTGTTTGGTTGAAGAGAAAAAAGAAAGAAAAAAAATGAAACAACAAAGACAGAGGGTCATAGTTGTAGCATAATTCTTAATTTCCACAATTTCTTGGCAGCCTAGCGAAGATTAAAAGAGAGATGGACCCCTAAAATATTCATGAAAGAAAATTCTGAATTTCTGTTTCTTGTAACGACCTGGGTTTGTTCAAGCTGCCTTCGTTTACAGCTATTGCATTTGCAGGGGGATTCTTAACTCCCTCTTCTGAGCCATCTTGTTCTTGTTTAACATCGGAGGCTGACCTGTTTGATGACGATCTATCAAGCTTAATCTCGCAGGTTGACCCGTTTGATGACGATCTATCCCTCTTCTGAGCCGTCTTCTTCTTGTTTAACATCAGAGGCTGACCCATGACGATCTATCAAGCTTAATCTTCTTCTTGTTCTTCTTCTTCTCAAAACATTTTTCTTGATTGATATTTGAGAGAGATTATCAACCTTCAAACTAGTCTATACAAAGCATACAATGAATGGTAGATTTTTTTACTTTCAAGTCTATATTTTTATATATGGTCATACACATATAAGCAAGTCTAAGTTGTAGAAACAACTGTTTCCATAACTAACTTACTGGCCATTAGAGTTGACCATATGAAGACTTCCACGTTGGCATGGTGGGACACTTCCATGGAATAGAAATGGAGAAATGGCCGTTTCACTTTTTAAACTTCTATTTAATTTTCCATTCTTATTTTTTAATTTTAATATTAGGAGGGCTTATCAATTGGTTTTTCATCTTATATTTTTTGAAAATTAAAGTGTTTAGAAAATAAACTTCAAGATGTATGATATTTTTTCTTTATATTTTTGCTCGTGGTGAAGTGTAGCATGACAACCCTTCATTTTGGGTTCATACACACATGGCTTTGAAATATTTATTCTAAGTTGACATGGAGCATCCAGCAAAAGGAACATTCACCTCAATTGCCTTTCTTATAAAGGCTTCTAATTAAGATCTTTCTTCTCTTTAGGCTAGATATAGAGCTTGAGCTAAGGGGAGATGACATGGGGTCTCCTTTAATTAGGTCGTTACCTATAAGCTCTCATCTTCCTCTATTTTTAATTTTGTCCTGATTTTGATCATCTACCTTACTCTCTTATCTCTTCTCATGTTCAAACCTTCCTCTCTAGCCTTTCCACAACCCCACTTTTAAGAGTAAGGATCACTTAATCAGTATAAGCCTCTTTCAACAACCTTCAGAATCAAGAAAAATACAGAATAATTCAGATTTTGATATGGGCTTTTCCTTCTTCTAGCTATCAGTACTTTTCTATCATCACAACCTAAGACATTTTCAAACTGCAAATCTGATCTCCATCGTATGTTCTATGAATGTAGAAGATACATATGGAAAGCGAGATTCTACATGCATGTAAAGAGCTAATTAAAACTGAGTCTCCTTTGTTGAATTTGATGAAGATAAGAAGAAACAATATTAATTACCTAGCTAGATTTTGAATGCATTCACCCACCAAAAAGGCTTTCTCTTGTTATACGGCCTCAAGTTGTCTCTTTGGGGTTGCTGTCACGCTTCCTTTTCTCATATTCAATCAAGAAGTAGTCGTCAATAGTGGGATCCTCATATAAGAAAATCACATCCTCGGGCTCCAATCCATATCTCTTCACATATTTGTCCCAGTTCAAAAAAAACATGTAGGAGCTGCTCAGTTCATCAAATGCAGCCTCCATGTCCCAGATCCGTCTCTTATGGTCCATCACTGATATTTCTGTCATGTCATATCTTCCTTTATATTTCTCAGGTTCAGGGAGAAATTCTTTACCAAGTTCTAATGGAATCATGAGCCTGCGGTAGAAGACATCATCACGAGTTAAGCTCTTCTTGTAGACGAGGGTTCTCTTATTTATGCTGCTGCAACTTGCTGATTCCGTTAACGAGGAAGATGAACTTCCCGTCTTCTTAGTTTCGGAATCATGATCATGAGTGCTTGCTGGAACCGACCCAGATGAAAAATCCTTATCATCCTGGTTTCTGCAAGAGAAAAGGTTGACAGCAAAATTAATTTTTCGCCTTCTTAGAAGTCTCTAGCCAACACATATAGCTACAACTTATATGAAACAACATTAAGTGATCTCTTTGAGTATTTATGTAAATGGATAACGAATTTCAAAAAATAATAAAATTATAGATCAGCATGAAACAAGATTACACAAGATCACAGTAATTCCACTGTTCGGTTACTAAAAGATCAAATTCTTTATCATTAATTCAACCAACAAAATCAAGACTTCTCCTTCTCATTTCCTTTGTTTTTCTGTCATCCAAAGTGAGGGTAGTCCAAGAAAATCCTTTCTAGAAAAATCAGCTGTAACAGGAACTCTATTTCTTTCAAAGGCATCAACACTGCTCCAGTGTTTGGTTGATGAGAAAAAGGAACAAAAGCACAACTGAGAGACAATGGTTTATCTTTACTCAATCCACATATAAAGATCCTAAGTTTATTCCGTTTCTTCCCATGCATTGACACGACGAAGAGATAAAGATATACTAGAGAAAATCAAGAGAGAATCTTGAGGAAAACCCTAAACCCTGCAGAGAGAAACCAAATTAACCTATTCTTGTGTTTGGTTGATAAGAAAGCGGTAAGGAAAAAATGAAACAACAAAGAGAGAGGTCATAATTAATGTACCATAATTCTTAATTTCCATTTCTTGGCAACCAAGCAGACGTTAAAAGAGAGAATGAGCGCAAAAATATTCATTAAAGAAAATTCTGAATTTCTGTTTCTTGTAATGACCTGGGTTTATTCTCCATTAATGGGCTCAAGCTGCCTTGATTATCAACTACTGCACTTGCCGGTGGATCAATAACACCTTCTGAGCCATCTTCTTCTTGTTTAACATCAGAGGCCAACCCGCTTGATGAATATATATCAAGCTTCATCTTCTTCGTCTCTTCATCAAGGAAACTTGCACTATCCCGTTTCTTAGACATTTTTCTTAACTTGAGAGGGATTATCAACTTTCAAACTAGTCTACACAACGCATATAATGGATGGCAGATTGTTTTTACTTTCAAGTCTATACTATTAGTATTATATATGGCAGATTGTTATTACTTTCAAGTCTATATATATGAGCCAAGTCTATGTTGCCTAAACAACTGTTTCCATAACTAACTTACCGGTCATGACAGTTGACCACATGGGAAGACTTCCATGTTGACAAGGTGGGACACTTCAATGCAATAGAATTTGAGAAATGGCTGTTTCACTTTTTAATTAAACTTTTATTTTTTCTTTTTGATTTTTTAATTTTCATATGTTGAGGACTTGTCAATTATTTTTTACTTTTTCTATTTTTGGAGCCATTGAAATCGTTCAAAAATAAACTTCAAGATGTATGATATTTTTTCTTTATATTTTTGCATGGTGACACTACAAGAAAGGTGAGATATGGTGACGTAATTTTAGTAAGGGTCAGAGAAGTCCACAACCATAGAGTATATATATATATATATTATCTATTTGATTCGTTGTGGAAGAAGGCTTGCTTCTATCTTATAGTTGCGGGAATTGATTGAGTGCAACTAAAGGAGTACTTATAGTTGTAGCAAGTAACGATCTGCTACTATAAGGGCCCTATAGGCACATCTTTTTTGGGTCCACTAACAAATGGATTTTAAAGTCATGGGCTTGATTGCCACCATAGATCCAATATATAAGCAACCAACACTTCTCCCACTTACCCCACACTAAGAACCAATTTTTCTTAATTCCATCACTGTTGGTGCGAATCTTCAATCCTTTTAGACTTTTTTTTCCCCTACCCATCTTTCAACAGTTTTAAAGAAAAATATGAAAAATCTTCAATCTTTTTTTCTTTAATTCATTCACTATTTTTTCTATTCTCTAATTTTTCAGGGTTTCTATCATTTGGTTTTTAAAAGATTTATGGGGCTTTTTAGGTCATCCCCCTTGAACAAGCCCTAAACTAGTTTATGCCATCCAAGCATTTTAGGGGTTCAACAATTTGAGTAGATTATTTGCCTCAAATTGTGAGCTCCCTCTCATCTCGAGCTTTGAAGTTGTTCTTCGGTTCATACTTTTGGAATTGAGGTCATTTGTGTTTTGGATTAATATAGTGTGAGATTGCGAAAGTATCGATTCATATCATTTTGTTTGTATGTGTTTTTTGAGATTGTGAGATTTGATCTATGATTTAGTTTTGTTCAATGTTGGAATTTAGGTGGGAAACTAGTGCATCAGAGCACCAAAAAAAGGGAAAGTGGTCTTAATAAGTGTCTTGTAATTGGAAAGAGGACTCAAGGGGTATTTCGTTTTCTATTTCTTGATTTTTATTCTCTTCTTGAATATATTAACCAAGCAATTTGGTGTTGGTTTTGGGTTTTATGTTGTTTTCTATTTCTTAATTTTTATTCTCTTCTTGTTCAATTTGGAATATATTAACTAAGCAATTTGGTGTTGGTTTTGGGTTTTGTGCTAGAGATGGTAATTGGAACCTTGCCTTAGTTATGAAAGTCAATAAGTTATTCTTATTATTTCTTTTATTATTTTATTTTGATTTTATTTTTTATTTTTTTCAAATGTAGTCTTTTGGAAGCTGATCTCATCTTTTAGAAATGTCTAGTTATCATCAATGTTTTTCTTTTTTTTTTCCTCATTTTTTGTTTCTTCTATAATGTCCATTGCTTTTAAATCTAGCAAGATTTTTTGCCCTCATGCTTGCTTGATATTTAATTGGATTAAATCAAGAAGAGGATCCTTATATGCCTACATTGGTTGGTTCTGATTTTTTCTTCTCAACCAAACAACATATTTTTGCTATATATTGTTATTATTATTACTTCAATTAATTATTTAGATTATAGTTTTCAATTTTTTTGCGATGACTTACAAATGAATGATTGTTGTTAGCTTGTGTATGTTCAAGAGATTGTTGAATCCTTGGTTAGAAGGTGTTTTCTTATATGAAAATAATTTTCAATAAGGTTTTACAAGAACAAAATTTTAAACCAAAGTAGTTGAAACTTTTATCTCTTGAACCAAAAATACAAAAAGGATTAACAGTTGTATAACAATTAGGTCATCTCCATAGGGAATATTGGATTAACATTATCAAAGGTATGAGTGCTAGTTAGAAGAATTAAAATCATAAGATTTTAATTTGAGGAAGGAGAAAGGGATCATAGAAACCAAAATAGAAAACAATGTTTATATTTATTTCATAAATAATATAAACATTGCAATTATTTATTAAACTTTTTTTCTTTTATTTTTTCCAAGAACCCTACATTGCTTAAGATATATGCATATTTCATAAATAATATTTTTCAAGAGAGGCAACCACAAAATTTTTAAGAATAAAATTGCAAGCTTTATAGCTAAAAGTTCTATGTCCTTGTCTAATAAGATTTATATGTATAAATCTAGTCCATGCAATTGTATTTCTTAAAAATGTTAATTATACTTTCCCTTCCCATAAGTTTATACTTATCCAATCCCATAACAAAAAACTTCTCATAATTAATATATAAGAGAGCAATGTGATATCAAACAAAACAATAACCTGATAGAAGTGCTTCACCTTACGGAATACAAAGTGCTCATTCATTCTTCCATTGGAGAATAAGACTCCTTTACCCATTGAACAAAGACATTTTCAAATTGGAAATTAATCTGATATATTTTTTTTGAATGCAGATTATAAATATGGGAAGTAAGATTGTACATGCATGTTGATGGTGAAGTCCTTGATTTAAGGACATGAAATGCACACAGAATTTCACAGCCATATACGTGTGCACGTATGATATATATATATATATATATATATATATATATATATATATATATAAAGAATGTTGTATGAGGAAATTATGGACACAATCAAATTGTATTGCCATTTATATATTTGCTAATAGCGTGTGATTTGCATGAAAATTTGGTGGTGGTAGGAGCATATAAATAAAGGCCTCCTCTCCTCATTCTAATTATTCCAGAGTTGAGAGAAAAGAGGGGTGTAACTCTTTGAGTGAAAAAAGTGAGGTTTTCTTGAGAGTTAGAGAATTGTTATTCTCTTGGATGTAATCGGGATTTGGGTTGTGAGGAGTGAGTGCTTATAAACACTTATGGTCATTTTGCCCCTTATAGTGAAAATCTACAACAACTCCATGGACGTAGCTTGTTTTGGGTGAACCACGTAAATTTGTGTGTTGTTTTGTCTGCTTCATTTCGTTGTTATTTCTACATTTTTTTTATCGCTTCATTAATATGGTGTTTTGGAAGGTTTATTTCCTAATGATTAGTATCTGAGTGAGGTTCTACGGTATTTCTAGGAGCTTGGTGGTAATCTAAGGAAGTTCTGTCTAAGCGAGTTGAAATTTAAGAGGAACAATTGTGACCCCTCCAATCTTTCTTGGGACTTTTAATTCTATCTAAGGTTGGGTATTAAGTGGGACTATTGCAATCTCTCCAATCTTTCTTGGGAACTTTCCTAGTGGTTTGAAGCTCTATGTGGAAGTTTCTTTGCAATTTTTGATAGGTATAGAGGTACTATAAAAGTATAATTTTTTGTAGAATTCTTAAGAAACCAAATTTGAGTGGGAGTGATGGTAGATGATAAAGAAAAGAGCATCAAAATTGAGAAGTTTAGTGGTGAAGATTTTAGCTTTTGGAAAATGCAAATTGAAGATTATCTATATCAGAAAGGTATGCATTTGCCTCTTTTGGGAGAAAAGTCAATAATATGAAGGATGAAGAGTGGGATCTACTTGATAGGCAAGCACTTAGAGTTATTCGGTTAACATTATCTCACAATGTCGCTTTCAACATAGCAAAGGAGAACACCACAGTGGGTCTTATGGCGACTCTCTCTAACATGTACAAAAAGCCATCCGCTTCAAATAAAGTGCACTTGATGAAATGGTTGTTCAATTTGTGAATACCAGAATGCGCGTCTATCTCAACTCACATCAACAAATTTAGTACAATCACAACACAACTAAGTTCGATGGAAATTGAGTTTGACAATGAAGTTTGAGCTTTGATCCTTTTATCCTCTCTACGGGAAAGTTGGAACACGATGGTGATGATAGTAAGTAATTCTTCTAAGAATAAGAAGATGGTATTTAAGGATATTTGAGATATAATTCTAAGTGAAGAAATACGCTAGAGAGAATTAGGAGAAACATCATGTTATACCTTAAACACCGAATCCAGTGGTAGATCCAATGAAAAAAACTCAAATCAAAACAAATCAAAATCACGACGGAGCAAGTTAAGATCTAGGAAAAAAAAGATTGGCTATTGGAACTAGGGCAAGAATGGTCACTTGAAGAAGGATTGTAGAGCACCGAAAAAGAACAATGGCAATATAAAGGAATCTGCAAATGTGGTCGAAGATACTAGCGATGCTTTAATCCTAAGTGTCAATAGTCTAATTGAATTTTAGATTTTGGATTCTAGGGCACCGTTTCACTACTCCTCGCATCATGAAATCATGGAGAACTACATTAGTGGTGATTTCAGGAAGGTTCATTTGGTTGATGATGAGACCTTGTAGATTACGGGGAAATGTGATATTCAAGTGAAGCTGCTAATTGGGACTGTGTGGAAGTTGAAAGACGAGATTTATTCCTGGTCTAAAAAGAAATTTAATCTCGATGGGTCAACTTGATTAAGAAGGTTAGGTACAACCTTTGCAAGAAGCGAATGGAAGACCACCGAAGGAACTATGGTCATAGTGCATAGAAAGAAAAACGATTCACTTTATGTTACTTCTAGCATGGAGAATATTGTTGCAGTTGCAAAATCATATGATAAGTAAAAAAATTTGGCACCAGAGACTCAATTATAGGAGTGAGAAAGAGATGAAGGTTTTTTTTTTTCAAAGAGGAAGCTACTAGAGTTGAAATCAATAAACGTCAATCTATGCAAGGACTATATTTTCAGCAAGTAGAAAAAGGTTAGTTTCTCAAAGATCGACAAGCCACCCAAAGCAGATAAGTCAGACCTAGTTCATGTAGATGTGTGGGGGTCATCATCAATTTCATCTATTAGAGGCTCATTATACTACATTACCTTCTTTGATGACTCTACTAGGCAGGTATGGGTTTATTTTCTAAAAAAGAAATAAGAAGTTTATGATGTTTTTAGAAAATGAAAAGCCATGGTAGAGAAGAAGACGAGCTTGAAAGTGAAATGATTGAAGTCTAAGAATGGAGAAAAGTACAGCGATGAGAAGCTTAAAGAGTTTTGCGCAACCAATGGAATTAAACTAGAAAAAACTATTCTGAAGACACCTCAGTAGGATGGTGTAGTAGAGTGCATGAACAAAACTCTAAATGAGCATGCCATAAGTATGAGAATAGACGGAAGATTATCCAAAATGTTTTGGGCTAAAGTCGTTAGAACAACAACTAACCTTATCAATCATGGGCCTTCAATGCCTCATGGAGAGAAGTTATCTAAGGAAGTATGGAGCACTAAAGAGGTGAACTTTTCACACTTGAGAGCATTTTGTTGTATTTCTTATGTTCATATTAACTCATCTGAAAGGAGCAAGCTCGACACAAAGTCCAAGAAATGTGTTTTTGTTAGATATGACATTGATGAATTTGGCTACCAATTTTGGGATTTTGAAAATTAGAAAATCATTAGAAGCAAGAATGTCATCTTCAATGAGAAGGAAATGTACAAGGAAAAGTCATATGTAGAATCTACCAACACAAAAGTCAAAATTGAAAAAAGTAAGTACATTGAGTTTGAGAAAAACTCTAAGAAAGAAGTGCAATCAAGGAATCGACAAAATCTTGGAAATGAAGTCTCTTAAGAAGAACCACACACTCCTATAGCATAAGTGAGATGCTTCTTGAGAACTCCTAAACTGGTTGAAGATTCAATCGAGTGGGAGTCTGCCATGAAATATGAGATGGACTCACTGATGTCAAATCAACCATGGGATTTGACTGAACTACCAAAAATGAAGAAAGCTTTACATAATAAATGAGTTTTTAGGATTAAAGAAGAGCATGATGGAAGAAAGCGTTACAAAGCTAGGCTAGTAGTCAAAGGATTTCAGTAGAAAGCAAACATCAACTACACTGAGATTTTCTCTTCGGTAGTGAAGCAATCAACAATCAGGTTGGTGCTAAAGATGGTAGCTATAAAAAAATTACATCTTGGGGAGTTAGATGTAAAAACAACCTTCTTTCATGGCGATTTGAAGAAAAAGATTTATATTAAGCAACCAAATGACTTCATGGTAGCAAGCAAAGAAAGCTTTGTGTGCAAGCTAAAGAAGAATTTGTAGGATTTAAAACAAACTCTAAGACAATGGTACAAGAAGTTTGATAGCTTCATGAGTAGCAATGGTTTTACAAGATGTCAAGTAGATCATTGTTGTTATATAAAAAAGTTTAACAATAGCTTTGTTATTTTACTTTTGTATGTAGATGATATGCTCATTGCAGGTTCTGATATGCAAGAGATAAATAACTTAAAGAGAGAATTGTCAGAACAGTTTGCAATGAAAGATCTAGGCGCTGCAAAGTAGATTCTTCGAATAAGGATTAGCAGGAACAAAGGAGTAGGAACTTTGATGTTGTCACAAGCAAAGTACATCAACAAGGTACTCTCCAGGTTCAACACGTAAAATGCTAAACCGGTGAGCACACCTTTAGGTGCCCATTTCAAAGTTTTCAAATAGCAATCACTGAAGATTGAGGAAGAACGTGATCACATCAAGAAGGTTCTTTATGCCTTAGCCATTGGAAGTTTGATGTATGCCATGGTTTTATGAGATCAGATATTGCGTAAGTAGTAAGAGTGGTGAGCAGGTACATGAACAATCTTGGTAAGATACAGTGGGAAGCAATTAAATGGATCCTCAGATATCTGTGAAGTACCAAAAGAATGACACTCTATTTTAGAAATGGAGATATGAAACTAAAAGGTTTTGTTGATACTGACCTAGTTGGAGATGTCGACAACAAAAATAACACTACAGGATATGTGTATACTCTTAGAGGAACCGTGGTAAGTTGGGTTTCTCAATTGCAGAAAGTTGTAGCTCTCTCCACTATTGAAGTTGAATATATTGCTATTATAGAAGCCAGTAAGGAGATGATTTGGGTTCAAGGTTTCTTGGAAGAGCTGGAAAGAAATAGGAGAACAATATCCTTTATTCTAATAGTCATAATGCAATTCACTTAGCAAAGAACCTGTCTTTCCATGCCAGAATGAAGCATATTAAGATGAAATGTCATTTCATTCGATCTCTTTTGGAGGACAAAGCTTTAAGGCTTAAGAAGATTCATGGAAATGAAAACCCTACAAATATGCTAACAAAGACATTGACAATTGACAAACCAAAGTTATGTTCAATTTTAGTTAGCTTGTAAACGTAGGAGAAGAAAGATGGGTTGTTGCATTGATCTTGTGTGAAGTAAGTCTTCAAGTGGAAGATTGTTGGGGGTGAATAGTTCTTGACTTAAGGACATGAAATGCACATGGAGAATTTCACAATCATATATGTGTGCTTGTATGATATATATAAAGAATGTTGGATAAGGAAATTATGGACATGGGCAAATTAGAATTGTGTATTACATTTATATATTTGCAAATAGCTAGTGATTTACATGGAAATTTGATGGTGGTAGGAGCTTATAAAGAGAGGTCTCCCCACCTCATTCTAATTATCCCAAAGTTGAGAGAAAAGTGTGGTATAACTCTTTGAGTTAAAAAAGTGAGGTTCTCTTAAGAGTTAGAGAATTATTATTTTCTCGGTGCAATCGGGATTTGGGTTGTGAGGAGTGAGTACTTTTAAACACTCTATAATGAAGATTTACAGCAACTCCGTGATGTAGCAAGTGAACAACATAAATTTGTGTGTTGTTTTGTCTACTTCATTTCGTTATTATTTCCACGTTGTTTTTAATTGTTTCATTAATCCAGTTTTTGGAAGGTTTATTTCCTAACAATTCAACTTTGAAAAAGAAAGAAGAATATTACCTAAGCTAGAATATTCCGAATACATTCACACACGAAAAAGGTTTCTCTTCTTGTATGCTCTCAAGTCTCTTCATGCAACTTTTTTACATATTCAATGGGCCACAACTTTTTTACATATTCAATGGACCATAATTGGAGAGATCGTCATATAAGAAAATGACGTCCTCCAGTTCTAGTCCATGTTTCTTTACAACTTTGCCCTAGTTCCACCAAAGCATGTAGGGTTGTTCAGTTTATCAAAAGTAATATCCTTATATATGGTCTAAAAGTGATATTAATATCCTTTCATATCTTCCATTACATTTCTCAGGTCCAAGGAGAAAATCTATTGCAGCAGATTCAAGTGGAATCATGAGCCTGCTGAAGTAGACATCCGCAAAGGTTAAACTCTTCTTGTAGAAAAGGTTTCTCTGACTTGATCCGCCATTTATGGAGCCTTCACTGCTGCAACTTGCTAATGAGGAAGATGAACCGCCCATATTCTTGGTTTGAGAATCTTTATCATCAATCCTTACTGGGATGGACCCAGATGAACAATCCATATCATCCTTGTTTCTGTAAATGACAAGGTTGAAAATTAAATTAATTTTCACAGTTATTAAACATCCTTAGCTTGGATATGATACCAATTTGAATGGAGTAATGAGGTTGATAGGGGAAACACACACAATTACAAAAGAAGATAAATTTGGGACAATTAAAAACTTTATTATATTCTACCACTCTCACTCTTAATTATTCAAACATTAATTAATATCCTATTTATAACTACTCAAATTAAATAAAATAGAAACTGATAAGGATAATTGATGTCGTCCTATAATAGGAATCGCTAATTACTTTTAACCTTAATTGTGATTAGTTGTAACCTTAATTGTAGGAGATTTGATTTAATTAGGTATTCATCTTGTATGTATATTCAATTGTTGTTTTTAATTAGGGATTCGTCTTGTATAAATATGCAACTGTTGTTGATAGAAAAAGTCAAGCCATTATCTCCAAGTCTCCATCATTCTACATATTCTATACGGTATCAGAGCAGGTCACATTCTCTGCCTAAATTCTCCAACGTACCCCACTACTCTTCATTTGATGGCTTCCACCACCTCATCATTCGCTACCTCCTCTATTAATATTGCCCAAGACTCCAATCAACAATTGATTGCCATGGACGTCTCCGTCGAAGCCCCCTTAAAACTCAATGCTACAAACTCTCTCTCTTGGAAACTCTAATTCAACACACTCTTCATTGGCTATGATCTCATTAGTTTCATTGATGTCTCCAAACCTTGTCCACTATCCACTATTGCCACAATCAGCTCCGAAATTACCAATCCAGCATATACCTAGTGGAAACGTCAAGATCAATTGATCCTTAATGCCTTAATTGGTTTTATCTCCTCCACCATAATTTCATTCATTGCTAGTGCTACCACCTCTCATGAAGTTTGGAATATTCTTTCCAGAACCTATGCCAAGCCTTCATGTGGTCGTCGTCTCCAAATCAAGTCATCTTAAGAATCCTCAAAAAGGTTCTCGAAGTGTTATTGAATACTTACAATGGGTTAAAGGTCATGTCGATGAACTTGCACCACTTGGTGCTCCCATGCATGCTGAAGATCTCATTGGAAAAAAATTCTAGATGGCCTCGGTGATGAATTCCGTGATCTTGTTCTTGCTCTCCAAGCCCGTGAGACTCCAATATCAATTAAGGAACTCCATGAGAAACTTTTTACTCTTGAAGCCATGCAACGCAACAACATTCCCAAGTCCTAACCAATTCCTGCGACCGCTAACGCAACACAGAAATTCAAGGTCTCATCCTTCTTTTCATTCTAGACACTCGGGATCTCCTCGCACACCTATGTCCCATCACAACGGACCCTCCCTGCAACCATCCAATGGTGATTGTTCTTCACCACGACCATACCTTGGTTGGTGCCAAATCTGTGGTACTCAAGGGCACTCTGCTAAACGGTGCCCATTCTTCCTCCTAGTGCCGACTCACCAAGCGCCCACTATCCATCAATCTAGACAACACCAAGCACCTTGGTAGCCAAGAGCTCACTTTTCGCAGCCAACACTGTCACAAGCATCCCCTCATGGCTCCTTAACAGTGGTGCTTCCCTTCATGTTACTGCCGACCTAAACAACATCTCACTTCACTACTACCGTATCATCGTATCATGGTTCCGACGACATCACAGGGCTACCAATTACCCATATTGGTTCTACCTCTCTACCTTCTTCTACTCATACTTTTAGCCTCACTAATGTGCTTTGTGTTCCCAACATGAAAAAAAAATAAAAAATAAAAATTGATTTCTATTTCCTAATTTTGTATTCTCAATAATGTTTCCATTGAATTCTTACCACATTCTTTTCTTACGAAGGGTCTTCAAACGGGGGCACAACTTCTTCAAGGCCAAACTAAAGATGTTGCTTCACCCAAGTCTTCACCTTTACTAGCTCTATCTAGTGTCAAGACCACTTAGTCCGAGTGGTATCATAGACTAAGTCACCACTCTTTCCACATTTTTAAAAATATTGTTTCTCAGTACCATTTCAATTTATCTACCCCGGTGTCATCAACTTTTACTTGTAACAACTGTCATTGCAATAAAAGTCATAAATTACGTTTTGCTAATTCATATCTTAGTTCGTCTCAACCACTTGAAATTATTTTCTCGGATGTTTGGACATCTCCTATTTTATCTCATGATGATTTTAAATACCATGTTATCTTTGTGGATCATTTTACAAAGTACATATGGTTCTCTCTAGAAGAAAATCTATTGCGCATGACATTTTTATTTGCTTCAAAGCTCTTGTAGAAAACTATTTTTCATTGAAAATTATTACTCTTTACACAGACAATGGTGGAGAATACCAAGCTCTTGCAAGTTTTCTCTCTATTAACAGTATTTCCCACCTCACCACCCCCCACATACACCAGAATATAATGGTTATTCAGAAAGACGACACTGCCACATTGTTGAAACTAGTCTCTCTCTTCTTTCTCATGCATCTCTTCTTCTCACATATTGGTCTCATGCTTTCACCACTGTCATCTATCTTATCAATCGCATGCCAACCCCCACACTTAACCTCATTTTCCCCTTCAAGAAAGTATTTGGTCATCCATCTCAATTTTCTTCTGTTGTCACCATGCAAAAATATAAAGAAAAAATATCATACATCTTGAAGTTTATTTTGGAACGACTTCAATGGCTCCAAAAATATGAAAAGGAAAAAATAATTGACAAGTCCTCAGCATATGAAAATTAAAAAATAAAAAAGGAATAATAAAAGTTTAAAAATTGAAACGGGCATTTCCCAATTTCTATTCCATGGAAGTGTCCCACCTTGTCCACATGGAAGTCTTCCCACGTGGTCAACTGTGATGACCGGTAAGTTAGTTATGGAACAGTTGTTTATACAACATAGACTCGAGGTCATATATGTAGAACCATATATAATAATATAGACTTGAAAAGTAAAAACAATCCGCTATCCATTATATTTATTGTATAGACTAGTTTGAAAGTCGATAATCCCTCTCAAGTCAAGAAAAATGTCAGAGAAACGGAAAAGTGCAAGTTTCCCAGATGAAGAGACGAAGAAGAAGATGAAGCCTGATATATCTTCATCAAGCAGATCGATCTCTGATGTTAAACAAGAAGAAGATGGCTCAGAAGAGGGTGTTATTGATCCAATTATTGATCCACCAGCAAGTGCAGTAGTTGATAACCAAGGCAGCTTGAGCCCATTAATGGAGAATAATCCCAGGTCTTTACAAGAAACAGAAATTCAGAATTTTCTTTAATGAATATTTTTGTGCACATTCTCTCTTTTAACCTCTGCTTGGTTGCCAAGAAATGGAAATTAAGAAGTATGCTACATTAATTATGGCCTCTTTCTTTGTTGTTTCAATTTTTTCCTTACTTTTTTCTTATCAACCAAACACAGGAGTAGTTTAATTCAGTTCCTTTCTGCAGGGTTTAGGGTTGTCCTCAAGATTCACTCTTGATTTTCTTTAGTATATTTTTAGCCTTTCCTCGTGTAAATGCCTGGGAAGAAATGGAAGAAACTCAGGATCTTTAAATGTGGATTGAGTAAAGATAAGCCAGTGTCTCTCAGTTGTGCTTTTGTTCCTTTTCTCATCAACCAAACACAGGAGCAATGTTGATGCCTTTGAAAGAAATAGAATTCTTGTTACAGCTGATTTTTCTGGAAAGGATTTTCTTGGACCACCCTCACTTTGGATGACAGGAAAAAAAAGGAAATGAGAAGGAAAAGTCATGATTTTGTTGGTTGAATTAATGATAAAGAATTTGATCTTTCAATAATTGATCTTGTGTAATCTTATTAATGCAGATGTATAATTTTATAATTTTTTGAACTTTGTTATCGATTTACATAAATAATCAAAGAGATCACTTAATGTTGTTTCATATAAGTTGTAGCTATATTTGTTCCCTCGGAACTTCTAAGAACACAAAATTAATTTTGCTGTCAACCTTTTCATTTGCAGAAACCTGAATGATAAGGATTTTTCATTTGGGTCGGTCCCAGCAAGCAATCATGATCATGTTTCCGAAACTAAGAAGACAGGAAGTTCATCTTCATCGTTAACGGAATCAGCAAGTAGCAGCAGCATAAATGAGAGAACCCTCATTTACATGAAGAGCTTAACCCGTGACGATGTCTTCTACTGCAGGCTCATGATTCCACTAGAATATGGTAGAGAATTTCTCCCTGAACCTGAGAAACATGAAGGAAGATATGGCATCATAGAAATATCAGTGATGGACCATGAGAGACAGATCTGGGAGATGGAGGCTGCATTCGACGAGCTGAGCAGCTCCTATATGTTTTGGTTGAACTGGGACAAATATGTGAAGAAATATGAATTGGAGCCCGAGGATGTGATTTTCTTTTATGATGATCCCACTATTGAACACCTCTTCATTGAATATGAGAAAAGAAGCGTGACAGCAATCCCAAAGAGACAACTTGAAGCTATATAACAAGAGAAAGCCTTTTTTGGTGGGTGAATGCATTCAGAATCTAGCTAGGTCATTAATATTGTTTCTTCTTATCTTCATCAAATTCAACAAAGCAGACTCGGTTTTAATTAGCTCTTTACATGCATGTAGAATCTCGCTTTCCATATGTATCATCTACATTCATAGAACATAGGATTTGAGATCAGATTTGCTGTTTGAAAATGTCTTAGGTTGTGATGATAGAAAAGTACTGATAGCTAGAAGAAGGAAAAGCCCATATCAAAATCTGAATTATTCTGTATTTTTCTTGATTCTGAAGGTTGTTAGAAGAGGCTTAAACAGGTTGAGTGATCATTACTCTTAACAGAGAGGTTGTGGAAAGGCTAGGGAGGAAGGTTAGAACATGAGAAGAGATTTAGAGAGTAAATGTAGATGATCAAAATCAGGACAAAATTAACAATAGAGGAAGATAAGAGCTTATAGCTAGGTAATGAGCTAATTAAAGGTTGTCACGCTCCACTTCACCACCCAAAAATATAAATAAAAATATCATACATCTTGAACTTTATTTTCCAAACACCTTAATTGTTCAAAAAATATATGATGAAAAACTAATTGACAAGTCCTCCAAATATTAAAATTAAAAAATAAAAATGGAAAAATAAAAGTTCAAAAAGTGGAACGGCCATTTCTCCATTTCTATTGCATGGAAGTGTCCCACCTTGACAACATGGAAGTCTTCACATGGTCAACTCTAATGGCCGGTAAGTTAGTTATGGAAACATTTGTTTCCACAACATAGACTTGACTCATATGTACATATAGATATCATACGATGGATGTGGATGGAAGACTTTTTTACTTTCAAGTCTATATTGTTATATATATATATAGATATATAGACTAGTTTGAAAGTTGATTATCTGTCTCAAATCAAGAAAAATGTTTGAGAGGGACAGTGCGAGTTTCCTAGATTATAAAGAGGAGAAGAAGAAGATTAAGCTTGATAGATCGTCATCAGACAGGTCAGCCTTTGATGTTAAACAAGAAGAAGATGGCTCAAAAGAGGAAGTAAAGGATCCACCTGCAAATGCAATAGCTGTTAATGAAGGCAGCTTGAACAAACCCAGGTCTTTACAAGAAACAGAATTCAGAATTTTCTTTCATGAATATTTTAGAGCTCCATCTCACTTTTAATCTTCGCTTGGCTGCCAAGAAATTGCGGAAATTAGGAATTATGCTACTACTATGATCTCTCTTTGTTGTTACATTTTTTTCCTTTCTTTTTTCTCTTCAACCAAACACCCAGGAAAAGGTTAATTTGGTTCCTCTACAGGTTATAGGGTTTTCCCCAAGTCTTATTGCCCCGTTGTGCTTTTGTTGCACAATCTAGCTATATTTTTTGGCTAGGTGCTGGAAAGCAAACTTGAATTTAGAAACTTTCTAAAATATTACAATTTGATTTAGTTTCTTAGAAGTTAATAAGAATATTTTATTTTTGAATAGTTATTCTAGTTTCTATTTTTAAATTGTTGAGTATTAGGAAGTTTCTATATGTTAGAATTAGGAGTTTCTATTTTATTTAATTTGAGTAGTTATAAATAGGATATTATATTATATATGAATAATTAAGAGTGAGAGTGGTAGAATACAATAAAATTTTTATTTCTTCCTTTGTAATTGTGTGTTATGTAAGTTGAAGCACTAATTCTATTAGGTTATTGTTTTGTTTGATATCCCATTGCTGAGGTATATTAATTATGAGGAATTTTCTGTTGTGGAGCTGAATAGGTATTCACTTATGGGAAGGGAAAGTATAATTAACATTTTTAAGAAATACAATTGCATGGACTGGATTTATATATATAACTCTTATTAGACAAGGGCATATATAAAGCCTGCAATTTTATTCTTAAAAATTTTGTGGTCGCCCCTTTTGAAAAACATTATTTATGAAATATGCATATATCCTAAGCAATGTTGGAAGTTTAGTAAATAATTGCAATTTTTCTATTTTGGTTTCTAAGATCCCTCCCTCCTCAAATTAAAATCTTATGATTTTAATTCTTCCAACCAGAACTCACACCTACACATCGTACCTTTAATACTCTTAATTCTAAGTTCCCGATATAGACTACCTAACTACTATACAACTGTTAGCTCCTTTTGTATTTTTGGTTCAAGAGATAAAAGTTTCAACAATTACTCTAGTTTAAAATTTTGTTCTTGTAAAAATTTATTAAAAATTAATTTCAGATTTTGTTTTAAACCAAAAAAAAAAAAAACACCAACAAACCAAGGACTCAACAATTCTCTTGAACAAACACAAGCTAACAACAATCATTAACTTGTAAGCCATCGCAAAAATTGAAAACTATAATCTAAATCATTAATAGAAGTAATAATAATAACAATAGCAAAAATATGTTGTTTGGTTGACAAGAAAAAATTGGAACCAATCAGTGCAAGCATATAAGGATCCTCTTCTTGATTTAATTCAATTAAATATCAAGCAAGCTTGAGGGCAGAAAATCTTTCTAAATTTGCAAGCAATGGACATTATGGAAGAAACAAAAATGAAAAAAAAAAAACAAAAAAAAAACATTAATGATAGCTAAGCATTTCTAAAAGATGAGATCAGCTTCCAAAAATCTACATTTGCAAAAAAATAAAAAATAAAATAATAAAAGAAATAATAAGGATAACTTATTGACTTTCATAACTAAGACAAGATTCCAATTACCATCTCTAGCACAAAACCCAAAACCAACACCCAATTGCTTAGTTAATATATTCCAAATTCAACAAGAAGAGAACAACCATTCTAACATTCTAGGCCACGACCTTCATAGGGTAAGATTGGATGGATCAAGGGCTCCTTACCCCTCATCTTAATTCCTTCATTTTTATTATTTTTATATTTATTTTGAAAGAGTTTAAGCCATTAAATGTTCCTCTTTTTCCTAAAATAAGTCCATTACCATTTGTTTTATTCTTGAATGCATTACCACTAGCTTTAGAGCCCTCTGCAATCATTTTTTTCCTTTTTGGCAACCTTCTTACCTTTTGCACCATGCAAATCCATTTCCATAGGATAATCAAAAGGTAGAGATTCCAATCGACATGAAGATAGGGCTAGAAGTGAGCACCACTTCTTTATTAATTGGACTGAATTTTCTAGGAATTTTTGTACCTTCTTTTTCTCGTGCAGTTGAGTCATTTGATTCAAATTGTTCTCATTAACAATTCCATCTTTGGGGTTGCCACCAGGAGGGATGGTACCCAATACTTAGTAATAGAAGCATTACTTGCATATGAGGTGTCCTCTCTTTTCCTTGGATGACCTTGCTTGGGCAAAGTTTTGTCCCATCCTTACCGAGGTTATAACCAATCCTTAAACCCAAAGGCCTAGTTCCCTCTTTGATCAAACTTCAATCCAAGTTTCCAACTAAATTCCTCTCAAAAGGTGTCTCATTTTAACCATTTGCATCTTTGAAATCTCTATATTTTTTTTTTCAATTTGGATGTCAATCATTTTCTCCATTTTAGGACATTCATCAAAATTGTGATCAACAAGACCATAACCAAAGCAGCTCTGTGCCCATCATAATCAATTTTGATTGACTAACGTGGTGTTTGTTTTTTTACTTAATTATAAATAGAACCTTAATGCTTAATAGTGTTAAATATTAGGTTGTTTGTTTTTATAGTATTTTATTTCTATTAAATATTAAAAAAATAAAAAAAAAACCAATATGTTATTTTTTCTATTTAGAAAAAGCTACATATTTTGGCTTTTTCTATTTAGTAAAAAGTTTATAATAAGTCATGAAAAAGTAAAAAAACAAACAACCTAAATTCTGAAAATAAATTGTTTTCAGCAAAAAGCCAAAAAAACAAACACCACCTAAATTTTGCCCCTTCTTTAAAGCCTTCTAAGATCTTGGGTTAGGATTTTTCTTCTCTTTAGGCTATAGAGCTTGACGGAAAAGGAGATGACATGGAGTCTCCTTTAGCTCATTACCTATGAGCTCTTACCTTTCTCTATAATTAAATTTTGTGCTGATTTTAATCATCCACTTTACTCTCTTAGCTTTTCTCATTTTCAAACCTTCATCTCTAGCCTTTCCACAACCTCTCTGTTAAGAATCATGATCACTTAGTTTGATTAGTGTTCCTTCTGTAATTAATTAGCTAGAAGTTGTTAGGATTTAGTATGCACATGCCATTACCAAACATAACCACTCAGGTAGCAATTAGTTAGAAACCCATTTGGTAATAGCTCTTTGAAAAACCTTCATAATCAAGAAAAAATTAAATTCAGATTTTGGTATTAGTGTTCCCTTCCTTCTAGCTATCAGCCTATCACTACTTTTCTATCATCACAATGTAGGACATTTTCAAACTGCAAATTTGATATCCAACATTTTA
This sequence comes from Vitis riparia, assembly GCF_004353265.1. Taxonomy (NCBI): domain Eukaryota; kingdom Viridiplantae; phylum Streptophyta; class Magnoliopsida; order Vitales; family Vitaceae; genus Vitis; species Vitis riparia. The sequence goes on from NC_048437.1 coordinate 15,716,655, forward strand.
TGACTGTAGATGATACATATGGAAGGCAAGATTGTACATGTAAAAAACTAATTAAAATTGAGTCTCCTTGGAAGAATTAGAAGAAGAAACAATATTACCTAGCTAGATTCTGAATGCATTCACCCACCAAAAAGGCTTCGCTTCATATATGCCCTCAAGCTGTCTCCTTGCGATTGCTGTCACGCCCCTTCTTTTCATATTCAATCAAGAAGTGGCCAAAAGAGGGAATTGCAGGATCGATATATAAGAAAATCACATCCCCGGCCTCCAATTCATATCTCTTAAAATATTTGTCCCAGTTCAAACAAAGCATGTAAGAGTTGCTCATCTCGTCGAATGAAGCATCCATGGGCCAGATCTGTTGGTCATGGTCCATAAGCAACATTATTCTGCTCTTATATTTTCCGTCAACTTTCTCAGGTTCAGGGATAAATTTTCTACCAGATTCTAGTGGAATCATGATCTTGAACTTGGTGACATCGTCATGGGTTAAGCTCTTCTTGTAGAGGAGGGTTCTCTTATTCATCTTGATGGAAGGCTGGTCTTTGCTGCTGCAACTTGCTGATAAACTGCCCGTCTTCTTGGTTTGAGAATCTGGATCATGAATGCTTGCTGGGACCGTCCTAGATGAGAAATCCATATCATCCTGGTTTCTGCACATGAAAAGGTTGAAAACAAAATTAATTTTTCGGTGTTATTAGAAGTCCCTAGCCAACAAATATAGCTAGTAACATGTACATCTTATATGAAACAACATTAAGTGACCTCTTTGAGAATCCATAACAAAGTTCAAATATTATAAAATTATTGATCAGCATGAGATAAGATCGCACAGGAGATCACAGAAAAAAACATCAGAAGGATTCAAGACTTCCTTTTCCTTTTCATTTCCTCTCTTGAAAAATCACCTGAAACAAGAATTTCATTTCTTTGAAAGGCATCAACACTGCTCCTGTGTTTGGTTGACGAGAAAAAAGAACAAAAGCACAGCTGACAGACAATGGTTTATCTTTACTCAATCCGCATATAAAGAACCCGGGTTTCTTCGGTTTCTTCCCAAGAATTTAAATGAGGAAGAGCTAAAGAAATTCTAGAGAACTTCAAGAGAGAATCTTGAGGAAATCCCTAAACCCTGCAGACGAACCAAATTAACCTATTCCTGTGCTCGGATGATGAGAAAAAAGAAAGGAAAAAAAAATGAAATAACAAAGAGAGAGGTCATAATTAATGTGGCATAATTCTTAATTTCCACCATTTCTAGGCAACCAAGAAGAGGTTCAAAGAGAGAGAGAGAGAAAGCACTAAAATATTCATGAAAGAAAATTCTGAATTTCTGTTTCTTGTAAAGACCTGGGTTTATTCTCCACTATTGCACTTGCAGATGAATCAACAGCACCCTTTTCTGAGCCATCTCCTTGTTTAACATTAGAGTGCGACCCGCTTGATGAAGATATATCAAGCTTGATCTTCTTCTTCGCCTCTTCATTTGGGAAACTTGCACTGTCACGTTTCTCAGACATTTTTCTTGACAATGTTAGAATACGACTGTGTGACTGTTCAAATTGTGGAAGTGTAACCTTTTTATACTAAAGAAATTATATTACGTATAAGACAAGTTGGTGAAGAAGAGGACGTTAGTACCAGTATGACTCATATTTGGGCCAACAATAACTATTGAGATCCATTTGGAAGGTCCACTAAAGCTGAATTCTGCTTTAGTTACACTTAATTGAGATCCTTCTATTTAGTGGGCGTGGCAATTTTAACATGAAATAATTACACAATAAAAATATGAATCTTAGTTGGTTAAGATAAGGTATAGTCATGTTCGCGTTGCAATTGTGTCAACTTGTACAACTCATTTAATAAACACACTGTGTTTCGATTTACTAAGCAATCTATTTGACCCATTCACTTATTCTTTTAAAACTTACCTATTTATTTGATCATATCAAGGTTATATATTTATTTTATCACGTTAAAATTATTTGTTTGTTTAATTGTTTCAAAATCTATGTGCACTAGTCTGCATGCAATCTGCTTACAGAAGAGATTATCAAGTAGATATGAATTTTAGTGGTTAAAATTAGGTATGATCATGTTCGTGTTGCAATTGTGTTAACTTGTACGACCCATTTAATAAACACATCGTTACTAATGAACCTATTTGACCCATTCACTCATTCTTGTTAAACTTACCTATTTATTTAACCATATCAAAGTTATATGTTTATTTTATCATGTTAAAATGATTTGTTTGTTTAATTGTTTCAAAATCTACGTGTAGTAGTCCGCATGCAATCTACTTATAGAATCTTTTTTTGATAGTTTAATTTATTTTTAAAATTTTAGGGATTGTTTTCCTAATTTCTAACTTTGATATTTGTTGCCAAATTATTATAGTAATTTTGGTAAATTAGATTTTATACAATTTAATTACCAAATATGCAATAGAATCCTTAAAGCCATTAGAATTATTTTATTTTACTTCCTTTTATGTTTATTATGCTCTTTTTATTTTTAGCATGTGTTAAAGGATAACAAAATAATGAGATAGTGATTTTGGATTTTTCTTAAGAAAATAAAATTTTTATGAGAAGCTATTTTCCATTTTTATTTTTTATCAAATTCGTTATTACTTACAAAAATATTGTTATTCCTTTTTTGACTATCACCTTGATAATGGATAGGTGGTTCTCTCTATTCTCCCAACCTAAGAGAAGGAAAACACACCTATTCAGGCTTTCCCTGTGAGAGAAGAATAATACCACCTAATCCTTTATGTTATTCTTCGTAAGAGAATAATGACTTTTGTGGGTATAAATAGTTTAAGGATAAGGAATAAGAGAACAATTATTTTAGCATAAAAATCTTAGTTTAAGAAATAAATAACGAATTTGGAAAGTCTCATGATAGAGAGTTTATTTTGAGAAAGGTTACCAAAATTACTCAAAGTCTCTATTTTCAAAAGATTAAGTGGGAAAAGGCAATAGAAAAGCCCACAACCTCCATTGTCGAGTCTATCTTGATTAGGTTCATCACCACCCCACAGATAGATTAGACCTTAAGAATCAAGGGATATGGACTCTCCACTAGAATGAGACTAGACTATTAGGATGAAGCCCTTAAAAGCATGACATGATGTAGACCCCCATGTGGGGCTTGTTTTGCTGCAGCTTGTTTGGCTAGGTGTCGCGATCCTAAGCATCCACTTGTCAATCCCTGATTGGCCATCATGGAATCAGAGTAGTGCTTTTGAAGGCCAATCAGGGGTCGACACGTGTCCGAGGAATCTGCAAAAAGCTGCAGACGGTTAGAGGAGTGGGGTGGCCAGCTGCTTGGTCTCTCTCTTTCCTGGCTGTTGGAGGATATTTTCTGAGGGGGGACATTTTTAGCTGGCAGCTGCAGAGAGGTGCAGAGGGTCTGGGCTGCCATTGGGTGATATTTTAGGAGGGGCAAATCCGATAGAGGGGAGGAGAGCTTTTTGTTTGGTTGTTTTCAGAGAGAGCGGGGCGGTTACAGGGAAAAAGGGGAAGAGAGCAGGCGGCTAGGGAGAGTTTTTCAGGAGGCAAGAAGGGGAAGCTGATGCATCAAGCTTTCTGAGGGAGAGGTTCAGGGAGGAAAAGGAAAATTCGACTATTTCACTTGAGGAAACCAGGTACGTACTCTGCAATCCTCTCATTCCTCATTATTCTTTGTTTTCCTCAGTTTGTCATTGATTGTTTTCAGCATTATGTTGATTGTGAGAAAGTATAGAGAATCACATGTTTTCTTTTTAGTGATCTCTAAATTGCTTTTATAGTGCTCTAATGTGTTCATTCTTCATGGGGTTCTGTTGGGAACTAGTTTGACTTCGTTCTTCCTCGATGTTTGCAGTCGCGTTACCCATTCATATTTGAATTATACCTCTTTGTCTAAGCCACTCATTTTCTTTCAAGCTCACTGATCGTCCATGAGATGAAGCTTGGACTAAGTTTTTTTTTATTTTATTTATTAAATTTGTTTTTAGTTTTTCCTTTGTTTTCCTCTCCCTTTTATTTTCTCCTGCTTCTGGCTCGCAATGGGGGATGGACTTCTTTTCTTCTCGAGAAGATTTTATGATGATATGAGGTATTGTTGAGTTTGACATCGGATGATTGGGTTTGTTCCTACTTGAGTCAGCTTCCGGGTTCTTTGAGATATCGGGTATTGAGGGTGCTGAAGTTAGAATGCCAAGTGATGAGTTCGAGAGAAGTTCAGGAAATGAAGAAAGCACAGTCATGTTACCAAAGGTTTCTCTTGGTACTGTAGAAGAACAAGATGCTTTTGGTGGGATACATGAAGGACGCAACTCTCAATTTACTGCTGGTTCTTCCTCAAGTGAGTATTTATGGTTCTGGTTGGAAGGGTTAGGACGCAGGGAGGGCATCCAAAAATTGGCAGGAAATATCATCTAGGTTTATTTAGGCTTTGATGCAGAAATTGATCATAGAGGAAGGTGGAACGCAGATGAAGGTTCAACATGAGATACAGCAACACAGTCCCACTTGCAATCCCGGGCCCATATGTGTAATTGCAATTTGCATGACCACCTAAGCTCTAATCTGGTTTGCCTCTGCAGGACCGTACAAATTTGGCTTTGCATTACGCTCAGTAAAGTTAAAGGAAGAAGAGAAGAGGATCGCAACCACATGCACTCAACTCATTTCATCTACAGGGAAAGTATCTAATCTGTTATGTGATGGTGATTTAAAATCCACCTATGGAGTAAGCAAACATAGCTTACAGGTTGTTTCGGGTAGAGATTCAAAGCGTCCTATGCTTGAGCCTAAGTCATTGATGGACAAACTTGTGTCAAGTATGATGAAAAGGTGTGGTCAAATCTTGACGAAGCTGATAAAGCACAAGTTCGGGTGGCTGCTCAACAAGCTGGTCAATATGGTTGGATTAAGGCTTCATGATTATCATGAAATAGTCAAGCAGCAAATGGACTCAGGCGGTGTGAAATCCTAGCTTGACAGTAAAGCATACTTGTCACCACTTGACTTCGCTTCAAATGTTTGGTCAACTTTCAGCGATATAATGTTTCACAATCCCAAAGACCAAGATGTGTATTATATGTCGGAACATTCTCTCTGTCTCTTAGACGAGATGTTCTATCCAACCCACAGAAAGTTTGGGAGCGAGGTAGAAGAAGCACGACATAGGCAGTGGCCTTTGAATCCCATTCCAGCTACATCCCGGATGACCAAGAAATCTGATACAGTCAGAGGACCTTTCCAAGCCCAAATGCCTGTCACCACCTTTTTTTTCTCTCTCTTCATACCACTAACCCCATGCCTACATCATCTTCCATCCTTCATACCAATAGCTTCCCCTCTCAATATCCATTAAACCTATCCTTTCACCCACCCTTTATTCCACTAATCTCATACCCATTCCTCACTGCCCACTTCATCCTACCACCTTTCTCTCTGTACTCCACATACCTATCATGGACACTGATTTTCTTACCAATCTATACCCCCATGCACCCTTATCACATCCCATACACACCTTCCATACCCATTTTCCAATTCCACCATTCCATCCGTTCCTCTCACGATTTCACCATCTCTCTTATTTGCCCTCGTCATGCATAAATCCATACGTACCTATCTCCATGAGCCATCTCACCCGCCGTTCTTTGTACCCATTTCATCTCTCAACCTCCCACTTTATTCACGCCAGAAACGCCACTAATGCCGTCTCTCAAAACCCATGCTGCAGCTTCGGATATACCTAATATATCTCCTCCCAATGCCGAGTTATCCGTTGCATGTGCCCCATTCACCAAGCGAAATGTGCTCTCGTGGATTGGACTGAAGTCACCACCTGAACTATAAGTAAGGTTTCCGCGCTAAGTTCCTGGTATCCATTAAGATGGGAAGCTGGCTCAGAATTCCCCTCATGGAAGTCTTGGATATAAGCCACCTTCACAGTCTCTCCTACTTGCTTCATCAGTACCTATTCCCATCGATGTCATCCAGCAGTGAAGAAGTTTGACTGGAGTTGAAGTTTAGCTGGAGAATTGCATTGGCGACTACGATTGGGTTTAGGATCAGCCTCTGGAATTGATGAACATCCTACAATCAAGCTGTGTCTATTGTTGCTGCATGACTTGATAAAAGGAGGAGAACGCTTTCTCGACTATGGCACGGGTTTTGGAATTCTTGTAATTGCAACACTTAAGTTTGGTGTTGCCTCAATAGTTAGAATTGATATAGCTCCCCAAGCAATCACTACTGCAACTCAGAATGCCGCTCTGAACAACATGATCCCCAATAAAATGCAGTTAACCCTATTTCCACCTAGCCGAGGAAGAAAGACAGTTCTGCACCGTCATTTGACCTTAATCAGGCAGCTGGCACTGAAAATGATAGGGCAGATGGATCTCACAATTCAGGCGACTTCCCTATTGACCACGAAGACGAGCATGGTCCCGAAAACTGATGTCTATCTACAACTTCAGCACCGAAGGATGCACCGACCGAAATGGTTGCCAAGAACATGATAGAAGAAAGCGCCACAGCATCGAACGATTTGATCAACATTGCCATTGGGTTGGGCAGTATATTGGACTTTGTGATTATAGTTTCTCTCTGCATGTTCATCTTCTCCACGATTCATCTTTGCATGCATGCGTTTAGGCTCTGCTGGGTCTATATTAAGAGAATCATGAACCTAGAGAAGACAACAACTCTGAATGGTAATGATCAAAGCAGCCCCAGTGACCTCTTTGGGTCCACACATATGTGCCTTCAACTGCATGGCCACCTTTGGTCACGTGACATCTTCCTTTTTATCCGCTTTGACTTTGACAATATTTTTTTTTTAAATCTCATTTTTTTAATAATTTCCCAGTTCCTCGTTTTTCAAATGAAACAATAATCTCAATTTCACACTCTTTCATCCATAGAATTCTTAGGTTCCAAGATCTGCTTTTTAATAAAATTTTGCTGCCATTTTTTTCTTCATGGCGAGCAACTTTCACATTTTCTATATTCTTAAAAGATTTTTGAAATAAGTAAGGATTTAATTTTGTAATTCCAATTGATGGAATTTACGAAATTAATCCATGCAAAAATAAAAGGGCTTTGGTGGGGGCCCGACATAAGTGATCTCATGATTGATTGACTGATTGATTGATTCATTAACCGTATGTGATTGATTTACTTTGATCCTTGATATGCATATAATCATTCTGTGTTTGTTCACTAACCACCTCTCTTGATAGCACATTGATCGTTTGATGCCAAGGTATGCCTCATTCTCACTTCGATCGTTCTTTGTTGAGTGTTTTGATTCTCATATGTGCATGATAGTTTTGGGTATTCATCGTTTTCCTTATTAGATACCATGATTGCTTCATTTTATTAGTAGAGACCCGACTTTAGGGACTTAGAAAGGTGCTACGGTCTTTACTGTACCTTCCCGATAAGTAACCTGACCCCCGAACCCGATCCGGTTTTTCGTAGATCACCTTTTCCAAAATAAGGAGTCGCACTTAGGGTTTTTCTTTCTTATTTTGCTTACCCTTTAAAAATAAAACAAAAATAAGTGGCGACTCCAAGTCATTTTCTTAATCAATAAAAATCAATTTTTCAAATAAAAATCGAGCTCGCCATCGAGTGGGAAACGCATTGAGCTGAAATACGAGGTCCACACATGATTTAACAAATTTGGAATTCATTATTTATTAAATGATATTTCATTTTCACTTTTATCTATCCTTATTCCATGCATTGTACTTTATGAGCATTCTTGCCTAGCATCTTTTGCATTGTACACGACTTGGGTGCATTAGGAGTTCTACAGAAAATCCAAGTCCTAGGTTCCTTGCAAGTAGATGACTTGTTCACAGCTGGTTCATGGACTTAGGCAATCTATTAGAGGTTGTCATGCACTACCTTATAATTGGAGGGATAGCTGATCTTAACCAACGAGATGGGTTTCCCATGATGAGTCTACTAATATGTATGGTTACACATTTGACAAAATCTAAAGTGAGTTATGATATAAGGCTACCAAGTAGTCATGACTTCATTAAGCCACTTTATTGTTTTGTCTCTCAACATTGAGAGAATATTGAGTTTCTACTAAAGTTAGTAGTGTCTTTGACTTACAAGTGAGATCGTAAGCTAATCATATATTCCTTATGGATTGGATCACTATTGATAGAAGTCGACAGTAATAGTTATTCTCAATTGAGGCACCATGATATCTCATAGGATTGAGACAAAGTGTCTACTTAAATGATCCTAATGCAGTGTGTTCATGAAAATTATTATCATAATAGTTCCTTAAGTAAAACTTGACACAAGATGTTTGTGAGCTAAGACATTCAGTTGAACACACAATAGGAGGATTTGTAACTCAAGGATAGTAGAGGTAGTCTTGAAAGGTTGATAGTTTTCATCTTGTTAGACCATTACTAACACCAGTTCATATGGAAACTAAACACAATGGATAACAGGTCACGAAAACAAGCACATAGTGTCTCGTTGTTATTTACATAAGATGTTGGAGTTTAGTTGATTCTCTGTAGTAGGATGTTGAATCAACTTTAGAATTGGATTCTAAGAAAACCAATACTCCTATAGGTCCCAATGGTCCTTACTTGAGTTCAAATACCTTGTTAGCATGGTTTGTGAGGGTTGGATTGGCCCTAGGTTCACTTTTGTGCATAAGGGTATTCTGGTAATTACATAAGATTGCACAAGGGTAAGTGAACAAGATCTATGGATTAAGCTAATTGATTAATTAGTAGGCCCTATCGAGTTAATTCATCAATTACGAGTCGTTTTGAGCTAGATTAAGTGACCTAAACCTTTAATCGGCTCAAGTCACTTAAGCCCACTAAGGAACCCTCTAAATATCCCTCTTAGTTTTCCACAGAGTTTGTCTTCCACCTATAGAGAGAAAATGAGTCATAGCCTCTACTATTTCTTCCCCCCTCACCGAAAGTGTGCCAAGATCAAGGAAAAGCCATTGGGCAAAAGATTGTGGGTCTACGAGACTTTCAAGAACTTTAATTTGATTCTTCAACACTTGAAATTTAAGGTTTGGGAACATCCAAACCTAAAGATTAGTACTTTAACCTTAAAATATAAATTTTATGAAAATTTGGTATTACTTCCATTGCTTAGATATAAGATGCCAACAATTGGTATTAGTGCATAATGTTATAAGCATGCTTAGATCTTTATTTAGGGTGTACTAACCTCTTTTTTGCAACTTTTATATTATCTCATGGCCAAGGGATGCATATATGTTTCTTTTTTATTATTGCATGTGTTGATTGAATGGGATAATTATTTTCTTTCTTTGTTTCTTCATAGGTTATGTTGTAAGCTCCATTAAAGGAGCATATGTTTTCAATTTTTCTTATAAATTTTTAATCTTTTCCATATAAATTTGATTCACCTCGCCTGGAATGTACTATCAACATCAACTATGATGGTTTTGCCGAAGATATGAAAGTTGGTGATGAACTCCTTGTGGATGGTGGAATGGTGAGGTTTGATGTGATTGAGAAGATTGGTCCAGATGTTAAGTGTTGGTGTACTGATCCTGGACTACAGCTACCAAGGGCTAATTTAATGTTCTAGTGGGATGGGAGTTTGGTGCGAGAACGTAATGCCATGCTCCCCACAATTTCTTCTAAGGATTAACTGGACATAGATTTTAGGATTGCAGAGGATGTTGATTTTATTGCAATATCATTTGTCAAGTCTATTGAAGGGATTAAGCATCTCAAAAGCTATATTGCTGCAAGATCTCATGATAGTGACATTGTTGTTATTGCAAAAATAGAGAACATTGACTCATTAAAGAACTTGGAAGATATCATTCAAGCGTTAGATGAAGCTATGGTAACCAGAGGAGATTTGGGTGCTCAAATCCCATTAGAGAAAGTCCCATCTACTCAGTAAGAGATTGTTCAACTGTGCAGGCATCTAAATAAACCTATCATTGTTGCCTTGTAGCTACTCGAATCCATGATTGAATATCCTATACCAACCTTCACAAGTGCCCAACTCACCATCCTCATCTCTCTATATCCTTCATACCCACCAAATTCAATAACCATACCCATTTTCCCATCTTGTATACTCACCAAACTTATCAACATACCCATCGTCTTTCACTTATTTCCAACACCATACCCACAACAGTCAACCGGTCCCCATCCTTCATACCCACTGAACCTGATCACCACAATTGCCTCACCCACTTAGCTCATCACCTCTTAGACCACACCACTTAACTTGTTTTAGGTTCACTTCCTTCCCCTTCCCACGCAGATGAAGTCTCATGCACATGGCCACCTTCATCTCTCCATCAGTCATATCTACCAAATTCATCATTGAACCCACCATTTTCCTCATCCTCTCTGCTCACTCCTTGCGGGAGCACACTAATGTTGTTGTGCTTCTTGACAATGAGGCCATCTATGATATTTTCAGGCGCCCCCTTGACATCGAGCGACCAGCTTTTACCAACCTTAACTACCTTGTTCCTCATAAGCTAAATTGGGCGGCTCGGGCACGGACCCAGAATTTGAATCTGATGATTCTGACGATGGAACCATGAATGATTTCCTTTCCCGATTTGTCTGGATAATGTGTGGAAAGCTCATGGAAGTATATACTGATTGCGAAAAATAAACAATCGATGAGATGTTTTTGATCATTATTCGCAAGGTTGTATCATAGATGGAGAATGGTGGCCTTGAGCAAATGCTTAGCGCAGCAGTGGCCGCACCATCTTAGGATTTTAGTGAGGATTTATGGAAGACGGATTGAAAGGTTAATAATTTGGTATTGGATGACATGAAGAAGGCAAGAAACAAAGAGAAAAATGAAGTGGGTTTACCTAAATACAAGAGCATGCCTACTATCGTTACTATTGCTTTGAAAGAAGGTTTGATAGCACTTTGGAATGGCCGAAACCAAGAAATACATTTGTTGCAATATTACATGTCTGGATCATACTAAACATTCCTCATTATACACTACTATAGGACAGGAAATCAATAGAGTAATGACACAAGCGGAGGAAACATGATGAAAGACCAGACTCAAAAGAATAATTCCTCGTTCCTGTCAGCATCACTCTACCCTGGGCCCACACCTACAGGTTTCCAATTTGCATGGCCATCATTGGCATGCAATCTTTGTAGCCACGTGTCATCTCTTGTTATTTCTTCATCTTTGATTTTAAAATAATTTCCCAAACTCCTGTTTTCAAATAATTCTTGAAATTCTAGTTTCCAAATAATTTCAACTCTTCAATTTTTCATCCTTAGAATTTTTTAGGTCCTAAAAACATCATTTTTAATAAAAAATTTTGCCATTTTCTCTTCGTCAAGTGTTTTTCACATTTTCCTTGATTTTTAAATGTTTTAAAATAAGCACAAATAAATTTCATAATTTCAAATAATGGAATTCATGGAATTAATTTGTGCAAAAATAAATCGGGCTTTAGTGGGACCCAACATATGAGATTTTCCCATTGATTGATGGATTGTTATGCTTGATTGACTTGCCCTACTCTATAACATGCATGTGATTATTCTGTGTTCATTTACTAACCTTTATTTTTCATGAAGCAATTAGCTCATTACTCAGGTACACTTTTTGCCTTTCTTGTTCATCTAATTATTTTTTAGATTGATATTTTTTTGGTATTCATATTTGATCAATTAATTGTCACACTTACTTTAACTTAATTAGTAGAGACTTAATTCTTAGGGCTTAGAGGGGTGGTACGGTCTATCACCGTACCTTCTCAATAGGTAACCCGACTCCTGGGCCTAGACTTGGTTTTTTTCATAAACCTGTTTTTCCTTTAGGAGTTATACTTAGGGTTTTTCTTTCTTACTTTGTTTTTCCCTTTAAAAATAAAACAAAAATAAGTGGCAACTCCAAAAAAATTTCAAAAAAATCATTTTTTTCAAAATAAAAAGCGAGTTTGTGCCATTTAAGTGGGAAACGCATGCGTGCGCTAAATACGGGGTCCACAAAATGGCGACTCCACTGGGGATCATTAGAGGGTCAAGCTTGAACTTCAGTTGAGGCAAATGTGGCTTTTGATTGGTCCATCAGTGGGTACCCACCTCTCTTTGTGCTTTTGTTTGCTTGACTGTTGATTACATATTGAAAGTTCTTGATATCATTATCCTTGATGCATGCTTGGTTATTGTATTAGTTTGAGGCATTGGCATGTTGATCATATTGATTGATCATTTTGCCTATACTCACATATTGACTCTTCTTGTTGTATGATTACTGTGCTCATCTTGACTTGTATATTCTCAATGTCGCTCATCTTTTCATCTTTATATCTTGATTTTTTATGTAATATACTATTTTGATCAACTCTGAGCATGCCATTTATTCTTGTTAGATATTCATCATGATTATCATATTTCTTGCTTAGCTTGTGTGTAGATTTGAATGATATACATGTGCTTTGCATGATTATCTGTTACATGACTTCTCTCATTCCGTGTGATTGCATGAGTTTCTTGTTTATGTGTGATTGCATGACAGTCAGTGGCTCTCTTCTCCATGTCACTTAGTGGGGCAGCTCAAAGATGGTTTGCCTCAGTTGAGCCTTCGAGACTTCGCACCTGGGAGGATGTGGCTCATGAGTTCTTGACTCAGTTCGCTCTTAGAGCCAACATTGATGTATCTAGATGAGAGTTGGAGGCCACCAGACAGAGGCCAGACGAGTCCATTTCTTCCTTTGTCAGTCATCGGAGGGCAAAAGTGGTTGGTATGATAGACTGGCCTCAGGAGCAAGATCAGATTGATATGGATCTTCGGAACCTAGAGCTGAGTTTTGTTAGGCGCCTTATGGGCATTCAATTTTAGAATCTTAGGAGTCTGGTTCATGCAACTTTTAGTGTTAAGGAGGTCATTGCTCGAGAATTGTGGACAAATACTGTTCATTTCCCTAATAGTAAGGGAAAGAAGCCAGTTGGATCATCTAGTAGATCTAGAGAGGTTGACGCTATTAGTTATCAGCATCAAAGGCGCACACATCACTCACCTTACAGGCCTTTTACAGTCAGAGCTCATTTCTCTTATCCACAGTATCAGTATCAATCTGTTTATGTTCAGTAGCCTTACATTGCTCAAACTAGCATGCAGCCACGACCACCACATTCGAGAGTCACTACTTTCCCGCCACCTAGACCATATGCACAGAGGCCTGCGAGACAGTT